>NC_135783.1:318236821-318536821 GCF_051106095.1 Pogona vitticeps | reverse complement strand
TTCCCCCCTAATATTAGACCTGGATTGGGCAGTCTTTCAAAAAGAGGGTTGTTTTGCACTGCACATCCAGTCCTATGTTCTGACTCACTTCCTTGATTGACGACCAGTTCTTTGACTCTGCTCCCCATCTTTATATATTAATACACCATTTGACTATGGCATTGAGCTTTAATCTTGTTATCACTTTGCAAGCCAGTACACATCTCAGGTGATACTGCCGTTACTACCTTGGCCAAAGTCCCAGACTCGGCAGCCAACACTAGATTCAACGAATTAAACGAAAAGGAAAAAAAAGAAATGCATCAAAAATGGCAATTATATTAAACAGTCAGTGTTGCTACAGAGAACAATAAACCAATGAGAAGGAATGCTAACAGCCGTACAAGAGGGTCTAAAAGAAGATGAGGGGAAATGTGATTCTGCTAAATGTGTGCAGGTACGATAGTACAATCTATGCATTAGCAATACCTGGTGCTCTTCAAGTGAGATAATGAGGTCCTGATCAGCTTTTAATGTTATTAAAAAATCACATACTGTAAAATGGTAGTTCCCAACCTTGAGTAATCCAGTTGTTTCTGAGCTGCAACTCCCACGAGCCTTCACCACTAGCTGTGCTGGCTGGGGTCTCCAGGTAAACATCTGGATTGCCGAAGCTTCGGAACCACTACTGTAAAAGAACGTAGGATATGAGAAACTAAGAGAAGAAACCTAATATACTTATGTTTCTAATTACTGGGCAGTGTTGAAGTGATTGCTGGTGAGTGGACAGCTCCACAAATAAAGGGAAAGCTAGGTCAGTTATGAACGAAACATTTCCCATCAGTTGTAAGTTACATTAATGATTCTTAGCTTGTAGACTGTGAGGCATGAGATAACATCCTCTGAATAGTAAA
The DNA here is from genome assembly GCF_051106095.1 of Pogona vitticeps. Classification (NCBI taxonomy): domain Eukaryota; kingdom Metazoa; phylum Chordata; class Lepidosauria; order Squamata; family Agamidae; genus Pogona; species Pogona vitticeps. Next base: position 318,535,928 of record NC_135783.1, on the reverse strand, counting down.
AACAGTGGTTTCTTTGCACAATCAATGAGACCACTAGAAAAGAACATCTACAGTAAATAATCCCAGATCTCGATGGGTTAGCATGGTAGTCCAATAATTTGAAATGCCTTTTACCAAAAGTTACTACATGAAGTAAACCTGTCCATACAAAATACAGTGAATAATACCTATGTCATTCTTTGTTAGTTAGCATAAGAAATCTATCGTTGTTGTTGTTGTTGTTGTTGTTATGTGCCATCAAGATGCCCCTGACTCATGGTGACCTTACGAATGAGTGATCTCCAAAATGTTCTGTCCTCAACTGCCCTGCTCAGCTCTTGTAAACTCAAGCCTGCAGCTTCCTTTAGGGATTCAGCCTATGTCGTATTTGCTCTTCCCCTTCACCTGCTTCCTTCTACCTTTTTCCAGCATTATTATCTTTTACAGAGAATCCTGGCTTTGCATGATGTGCCCAAAGTAGGACAGCCTCAGCTTCAACATTTTTGCCTCCAGAATTAGGCTTGATTTGATCTAGGACCCATTTGTTCTATACAGATATCTATATACAGTACATCACAGGAGTGAGTACACCCCGCTCACATTTCATAAATATTTTAGTATATCTTTTCATGTGACAACACTGATGAAATGACAGTGGTTTAGACATTAATGGCTGTGTTACTTTGAGGGGACAGCACATTTACACTTTTATTCACGCTGTATACTCACTGCTTTACATTGTAGCCAAGTGTCATTTCTTCAGTATTGTCACATGAAAAGATATACTAAAATATTTATGAAATGTGAGGGGGTGTACTCACTTCTGTGATATACGGTAGCTTCCTTATTTTATTTATGTGCCTTTATTTATAATTTGAACCAGAATTCGAACCAGAATCTTCCATTCAACACACTCTGCCTCTTGAGTTTTTGCAGCCTTGCATGCTGCCTTTAATAGGTTTGGCTGGGAGGGATCTTTCTGCGATGGAGTGACTGTCATTCTATCCAGCACTAACCAGTTGTTTTTTTCCTTGCCTCTGAATTCACCCCTGCTCTCTGCTTTTTTCCTCTCTAGAGGCTGCTGGAAGCAGTGAGTCTGTTGCAGTCATGCCTTGTCAGTTGCTGTTTGATCTATTCAAATGTATGTAAAGGTTTTTATTCTTTCCTCTTACTAATGTCTCATAGTGAGTTATTGAGACTCTTAAGTGTCAGTTAATAAGAAAAAGGGTAGACTGCTCTGAGGAACTTGAAGCTATTCTGTTATTTGAATCCCTGAAAACTTTTGCTGCACAACTAGAGGAATTTAACCAGGAAGGCTTTCCTGATAAGAATTGCTTCTTAAAGGTGATGAAAGCCAGGACAGGTGACCTTTATTAGACCGCTAAAAATGCTAGCTTTCAACCTATGCTAGTATTCATCAGGCAGTGTATCAATATACTGTGGATGGTACGATAAAAAATATATGGAAGTCCCAAAGTCATGGCAGACATCTGTGCGAGGTCTGTGTCTTAAAACTGAAGTCCAAAATGCAGGCTGCAAACACAAGTTAGAGGTGTAGCTTTGAAATTCCACCCTTGCTAACTGTTGGTTGGATTCTCTATCCCAAGTCATCAAACAAAGTCAGCCAAAACAGTTTCCCCTCCCCCATTGCCTCCTTTTGAAACTCAATATATTTGGTTGGGAAGGAGGTTATATAGAAATGTGGCAAACCCTCACCAGAGAACTGCCAATAAAATTTAGTCTATATGGCTCTATTTCTTTTATTTTTTTCTATACTATGGAGGATACCCTGAATAACTAACCAAAGAAAACAATATGGATACTTAACATCAGTCGAGCAGGACAGCAAACTGAAGAAATCATGCTTCCAACCACTAGATAACTATTCATTAGGCTTCAACTGGGTTCATACGGTGCTTTATTTGCTTAGTTTTTTTCAAGGATATGCATTAGTCGAGTTTCAAGGCTATGCATTAGTCGGGTTTCATAATGTACTGATGATATGTTGGTATGTCAAGGGGGGAAACTACTTTTAGTGAAGTTAATGTTTCAGTGAAAAAGATTAACTTCAGTGAAAACACCAACTTCAGTGGAAATTAAGATAGTAATATCAAGCTATGTGACTCAAGGATAGGAACACCCCTTAGCATAGCTAGACGACCCATATAAGATGCCATTTGTACATATCACCTATGCCCGTCTACAGGTTCTCTGAAAGGTTTCGAGCTTGACATTTAATAGGCCACATTCATCTTGAGTGATAAGAACCCATTAAATATATTAGTACTGTAGAGCCGATGGCAAATGATGAACCTGTAGTGAAGCTGGAGTCAAGCCTACCACTGGTGCAGGACCAGAACTGGTGCTGGAGTGCCAGTGTGAGGACCCTTGTGTGTGACAAGCAGAGGTTTGCAGATCGGGTTTTAAGAGACTATGATAGAAGAGGAGATGCTTGACACAAAGCCAGCAAGTAATTACAGCACACATAGTAGGTGGGTGGTGGCAGTAGGACACAAATATTTAACGAAGAGCTTCAAAACATTTTTGAAAAGGTTATATTTCCAAGCAATGTTATAATACTATTTTCAGTAGGCATGGAAGCCAGAGGTCCTGCTGGTCTCATTCACAGTTCTAAGGCCAAGTAAAAGGATGAGAACCCAGGCAGTTCCTCTTTGAATAGCTGCTGACCTAGTAAGTGGAGACAAGCAGGATTTTTGAGTTGTGACCTGACAACCTTATTGGTTGCTATTTAAGTCACTGTTAATTACTTAACATACCAGAAAATGCCAGGGCTACTTCTAGTGATGATCATGCTACAAACGTGGCTATACAGCTCCTGATAACATTAACAAACATGAAATGATGGAAAAACAGTGCAAAGGCTGTCTCTATCAAGAAATGGCGGCAAGATCTCGAGTTATAAGTGCAGTAGTTTTTAATCAAGAAAACAAACAAACTAACAGGGATATCTAGTTTGGACTGCATTTCTGACACAATTGAGGAACATCCCTAATAGGAAGCAGTTCATTAGATCAATATTGCTATAACAAAAGCTGTAAAAGAAAGAAATCGTAATTATTTGCCACAGATTGTGTGATTGCCAGAAAAACTTAATATACCAATCCTTTGGTTACATGCTCTTTGGTTATGTGAGGAATGGGGAAATTTAAGATATTTTGTGAATCTTTAGAAGGCTGCTAGTGCAATGCTGTGCTAGCAAGATGCTGAAAAGCAACATGATGGGTATGCGAGCAGGAACTCTTGTGCAGGATGGAGAGATGCCGAGGGTCGCTTGTCTAAAGCCACAAATTGAGAATACAGCTCAGCTCAGATTTGAAACTCATCACACGTCACTCATCCTCTTAACCTCTTGTAGCCTCAAAGTCAATCAGTAAACATAAATGTACTGTGACTATGGCGAATGTAGTTGTTGTCAAGTGCCATCAAATTGCATCTGACTTATGGTGAACCTAATATAGTTCCCAAGGTTTGTAAAGAGTAGTTTTACTATTGCTACCTTCACACTATCCACTCCACCATACTGGCTCTCAGTGATGGGGGACAGCATGTATTATTTTATGGATGTCGTCTTTATGGTGATTATAATGTATGGGATGATGGTTCACAATATATCACTGTGGATAGTTTTCTTTTTCATTAGGATTTTGGCTCAAGCAAGGTTTGCGCATTCCAAGCAACAGAGAAATCCTTCTACATGCCTCTGGTAGCCCATACTTTTGTTGCACATCAGTGTAAACATCTGAGAGAGCTGATCACAGAGATATGTAAGGGCAATGGAGATGACACATTTTTCAGCAAAGGCAGCACTCCCAAACATGATTTTCAACCCTAGATACACCCTGTGAATCTGCTACATACATTAAACACTTTCTTGTGAGATAATAATCATGCTGCTGTAGTGACATTTATATAGAGGGATACCACAGCCACAGCCTCAGATTTCCACAATTGTCAAGCAACTAAAACTGGGCAAAAATATTCCACAAACTACCTTGTCTTTTAATAATGGGTGGCAAAGAATGCATGGAAACCTCTACTGTTGCAAGTTTAAAATTGTGAAATGCTATATTAACTGCAAATCCAGCAAGGAGTATGGAGTGACACCAAACCCTGGGCTTGATCTTTTTGCAGGCCCCATGAGAGTCCCTTGGCTATGTCAGACAGCTCTATTTCTTTTCCTGACCAGAATATGGGAAAACCTCCCTACCTCTCTATCTTGCTTTCTACTGGTTGTAATTTTACAGTGCTCTGACTTCAAAGAAGGTCTACACCATATATAACTCGCTAGCTAAATGCAACCCAGCAGCCACTGATGGTGGTCTACCGGGGACCCTTCTCATCGAGTGCTTGGCTTGGAAATAAAATAAATCAAAACAAAGGAAAATACAAAGGAAGTCAAGCCACAGCTCACAGCTCATGAACAATGTTCACCTTGCTGCATCACAAATTGCACAGGCCTTCATACATAAATGTTTAAACTAGTCTGGTAAGTTTCTGTAGTATAAACTCCATTCCCTCCTGCAACTACTTTGCTTGTCCAAAGCAAGGTACATGGAGTTTCTGGAGGTGCTGGAAGTAATGGCTATAGCTGCTGGTTGAAGAAGCATTTCCTTGCACCCGTTAATTAGCACAGTAACGGTGCCGGTGCTCCATTAGCCAGCCCATGTGGTGGGATCCCCCCCTCATCCACCAGCCTTTCTCCTAATGAGAGCTGGAAGAGGGACACTCACAAAACACTGCCTCAGAATAATATTCCGCTTTGTCCCTGCCGGTAACAAGAGCTGACAGGATCACTACGTCCATTTCTCTTCTAATTAGCACACTTCCAGCTTGGCCTGAGCCAGCAGCCAGAGAAAAGCGATCGGACAACCGTACCGAATCACAAACACAAAGAGGCCCATTCCCCATAATTAGGTGAGACAATCCCTCAGTCTTTTCTCGGCTGGAGCTTGCCCATAAGACCCTCGCTGTTTTGGTAAGTCCCAGCAACACAAGTTACACGTCTCCCCAGGACACTAATAAGCCCCTAATTGTCTTCCGCTTCACACGGCTCTTACCATAGGTCTGACTTCGGGGAAAATTTCTCTTAACAAGCAACAGCCAAGAGCACTGCCTGCACCACAACAAATGCAACAAGAAGTGCCACAGACTTTTTAAAAAAAGACACACACATAAAATGGGACAGCTGTGGACAGCAGTAAGAAAACAGTCTCTGCCTACTGAGGCCTGATTACTACATGTTAAGGATTCAAAGGGAAGATTGCCACAATGCCAAACAGCAGCTCATAATTGTCAGGGGCAAAGTCTGTCCTTGACCCTTTTTCTTTTACTCCTTCATCAGTCCACGTTCTTCATTGCCTTGTACTTCTGCACTGCTTTCTCTCTTTCTTTTCTCTTAGCTTCTTTACTGTACAGAACCTTATGGACACTGGAATTTGGACCGGGTTTTACAAGGGCTTGCGGTCTTGAAAAACTCCTTGATCAACACTTAAGCAACAGCTCTGGATTCTTGGTGTCATAGAATTCTGCCAGGAGGACAAACTGCCTTCATTTTATTTTGACATTTATTAAATGTATGAGTAACTTTTTAATTCCAAGGGAAACAAAAGCAGTTTAACAGCATTTTTTAAAAAAGCCACACAGATTTACACATGTATCTCTAATTATGGGGATTACACCATTTGCCACTGCAAGTTATTCATCTGTATTAAAAAATATATGAAAAAGGATATTAGGGAAGAAGACAAGTCCATAAAGGTAGAGACAAAATATAAGTACAGTGCTCAACATCCCAACCTGTTTTGAAGTTTTTATCTGCAGCATGTGAATTACTTTCGGGTATTTGAGAGTTCGAGAGACTCCTTAGCATATTCTGCACACTGATTTTCATAGTGTAATCACAACTGTAAAGTTTTCCAGAAGGAAGGCATTTACTTTTAATACATTCACAACAGAGACAAATGTTCATTTGACTTTGGCATGGATGACAGGAAAAGAGATAGAAGTAAATACATATGGAGAAGCCTTTCCTTGCCTTATCTTCTGTTTGTAATATTTCCCCTTGTGGAGGTTTCTGCATGTATATTCAGAAGTAAGACCACTGTGTACAATGGCAAGGGTGTGTGTGATCATATCTACAGAGGTGCCTCCCTTCAGTTGAACAACTAAGAGGAAAGTAGCAGAGACAGATGAGAACTGGCAGCACATGCAGACTGCTGAGCCTTGAATCTGAATGGTGTGTAGAGAACATCCAGAATGAAGTTAAGAAACAGATTGCTTGTGAAAGCTGTAGAACGTTGTCCAGAATCATACTGGTGTTCCCGTAATGTCTGCAAACTCATTTGTGGCTAATTTATGAAGTGCTGGGGTGTCTGAGTAGAGGCTCAACCAAGACGTATCCCAGTAACTCAACAGCGAGCTGCAGCAAATTACAGAATTCTTATGTGACCATCAATAGGTTTTTGGCCTTTGAAAAGTAACATATTCCTGCTGCTGTCACTACAATTGTCCTATACCACTAATAGCCTTTTCCCTTGCTGGTATAAGAACAGATAAAGGCAAGTAGACAGACCTGTAAAGGTTTCTCCGATCCACATGAAGGAAACAACAGCTACCTTGGAAATACAAATTCATCTCTTACCTCATCACTGAATACCTTGGGTACAGCACTGTACACCCAGGTAGAATACATAATGTGACTTTTATTTGTGCCAAAGCAAGGCATATCTAACCAGTCCCATTACTAACCATGAGGAAAGAAAAGCAAAACTAAATGAAAGAAACAGCTTTTTTCACTTTAGGCCATGTCAAAATGACTTAGTAGTATGTTTAGTCTAAATTACTTAATAGTATAATGACATCCTACACGTTAACAACAGACATCATACCCTCCAACTTTTCATAGATGAAACAGGGACACATGAATGTATTCACATATTGATCTGGCTAAACAAAATGAAGGTGTGGCCATTAGGGAAGAGTCCAAGATGTGGCCTGAGGAAGCCCAATGGTATGGACAAATGAAAAAGCTTTTAATAATGAAGGACACATAAAATGTTAGTATTTTAAGCACAGAATTTGTGTGTTGCATTTCAGAAACCCCAGACAGTCCAGCTCCCGGAAACCTATTCAAGACAAAAAGGGAACTGATTTTTCCCCCTGGAAGTCCAATAAGGATCTTTATAGAAATCTTAAAGATTCCCCTTGACAATTTTGTCCAGTCATGTCCAACTGCAGGCGGCGGTGCTCATCTCCATCTCCAACCCATAGAGCCAGTGTTTGTCCGCAGACAATCCTCCATGGTCACGTGGCCTGCATCACTAGACATGGAACACAGTTTACCTTCACACCGAGGTGGTACCTATTTATCTACTCGCATTTTTGCATGCTTTTGAACCTAAGATTCAGGCTTTCGTGTTCATTCCTATTTGGACATATGAAAATATCTTTGGGGAAAAAAAGAACTGAATTAAATTTTCTCAGTGTTGGATTCAGTGAGATGCTGCATTAATATCACTACTTACGTTCTTGGTCTTTAAATTAATTCTTGTGTCCCTGCAATCTCATTCTCTCTCTCTCTCTCTTCCCCACCCATCATTTTGCAGTCATTACAAAAAAGGCTTGCCCCAGGTCTCAAGTTTTGGCTCTGAAATCGGAAGGAACTGGATCGTGACCAAGGTGGGGTGGGAAGGGTTCTGTGGTGCTCATTGCCGGCAAAGAACTATCCCCTTTCTCTTTTACACTCTCTTGACTCCGATGCAGCTTGAGCATCTCACAATAGCAAATGGTCACGTATAGTGGAATCACCCTCCCTGTTTTGCCTTCCCTTGACATGATGTCTGCAACAGAGACAGCAGGGAAGACCACAGTTTTGCTCTCGGGGCAAAATGTTAGAGAAGTCAGCATGCAGGTCAGAGGTCAACAACACAAAACCAATCAAGAAAACAGCAATCCATCTTCTGTGTGAGAATCAGCTGGCCAGCGCCAATGGCTCTGAACACAGTGCTGGGTCAGAGAACAATGCAATGTTGTTATTTAGCATTTGATCTATTACCTTAGCTGCCACGAGGTCTTTGTTGTGAAGTGGAAAGCTAAAACACGATCTTTGAAAGAAAATACATCTTAAATGCAACTCCTTGGTGACTGCAAAAGCCAAACTCCTTTCTCCTGATAAAACAGGTGAACGAATGACTTTTTACACAGAACCAAGGCTAATACAACCAGTAAGGAACATGATGTAACTTTCTTCCATTCTGTGTGCTGTAGACATATAAAGAGTTCACATATTGAAGGTTGCTGGTCACCTTATATGTGTCGTAGCCCTTATTAAATTATTTCTTCCTTGAACTTTTGGAGCAGGACGTCAAAGTTAGTACATATTTCCGTTTAGAAGAAAAATAAGTCTTTGCTTTCGGAGAACAAATGACTTTATACCATTTTATGCAAACATGGCAGAGGCATTGCATATTACCTGGCTATTATAAAAGGGGGGTTGTGATTTGAAAAATGTTAGGAACCACTGCTCTAGTGACATGACAGCATCCTTTTATCACACCTGAGAGCAGCAGAATTGCTTATAGGATACACTGCAGGACAGGCTGTTCACACATACAGGGTTCTTTCCTCTGATTGTTTGCCACCACAACTTTCCAAGAGGACCTTTTCATGTGAGGTAGTTTTTCTTTTAATCTAATGGGAGAACTGGCTCTGCCCATAACTTTTCATTTTCTCTTGTTCCATTTTTCTCCACAGATTAAATAAATCATGGGAGGGGAACATGATGACTCTGTGGTTGTGGGACTACAAACTCTCATAGGACTTCGCCAGCATACTGCCTGCTCTTCTCCAAGCTTGCTAAAACATGGTATTCCAAAGCTAACACTTTTAAATATTTCTACTTTAGAGCAATGGTTTACAATCTTGGGCCCCTAGGTGTTCTTGAACTAAAACTCACAGAAGCCTTCACCATTAGCTGTGCTGGCCAGGATTTGTAATCGAAGAACTGGGGACCCTGTACTTCCACTGTGGACTATGGCAATCTGAAGAATCCAAAGAACTAAAGTATTGGGATGAAAATTGTATTCCAATGGCCAGATTAGCACAATCTGCTCTTCACATGTATGAAAGCAAGCAAATTAAAAAGTATACTGAAAGATGGAATCCACCTTGTTCTTTCATTTATCATTTGGGTGATAAAACACAAAAGAAGCTTCATAAGGTATATTAAATAACATAGGACTCTTGTAGAGGATATGAGGTATAGTTGCTATAATCTGATTCCAAATCTCAAACTCAGTTGAACCTTAATCATAGCATTCTAAACAGACTCTCTCCATATAATTTTTGGAGCCTCTTGGGAAGTACAGATTGGATGCCTGAATTTCAGAACCAGAGATTTTTACAGTTTTGGGCTATCAGAGGAATACAGTTCCCGTTTCCTTGGAAGACATTATCTGCACAGTCTGATCCATGCATGTTTACTTAGAATTAACATTTATAGGATTTAACATCACTTAATCCTAGGTGTCCATAGGCTTGTAACCTGAAAATATATATACATCTCTTTGAAAAACCATTCAGAGCTCTAAAAAACTGTGCTTTGCTCTTTCTTTTTCAATCCCATACACATTTTATACTTCTCACCCTTTCAAAAAGAACATGCATCACAAAAATGCACTTAATACAGGTTTTGTTAATATACTCAGAGAGAGATAAAGGTCAACAAACAATTATAGTCAGAATCCATCTGAAAAATTCTGCTCGCTTAACTCTATTGGATTAAATTTTGGCTGCAAATTGGTGCATATTAACAAGTTGGCATAGACATTTTACCATGCATCAAATAAGACAAATGGTGTGAGACAGTAAATGCTGATCTTGGTGTCTTAATTTGTGGCAATTCACAGTGATGGAATTAAGCCAGCACGTGTGGCTAACAGGATTCCAGTCATTCTTCTAAGACAATTTCTCAAAAACAGCTTTTAACATTTTCCATTTAAGAGAAGGATGAATGTACCTACAGACAAATCCTATGCAATTTATTCAGGATTATGTTTATGCACACTTAATTGGGAGTAGAATCCCAACAAACTCAATAGATGTGAGGAGGAACCACCTCAAGCACCCACAACAGAGGGATGTGAGACAGCGTATACACTGATACCAACAGTGGCCCAACTGAGAATGGATGAGAAAAAGAGTAGGAAAGAGGAGCGAGAGGGAGGTGAGAAAGAGGAGGAACCAATAGTAGAGGGATATCTGGTCAGTGTCTCCATATTTAGTTTGTACAATGGCTTCCTGATTTTCATACAGTGATTTCACCAATTTCACCAAATGTAGTGGCACCCCAAGATCTTCTAGGGCTCTCCATAGTTTGTCATGGTCAACACAGTCGAAAGTTTTCCTATAATGAATGAAGTACATGTAGATATTATTTTGATGCTCATAACATTTTCCCATTATCCATTGAAATGTGCAATGTGATCACAGGTGCCACAACTGTGATCGAAACCAGCTTGGGCATCTGGCAATCCTTTCGATGACTGGTGCCAGGTATTGCTGTATAGAGCAATCGTGCAATAGTCAGAACAATCACATTTTTTGGTAATGGAATAAACAGTTTGTTTCCAGTTTTGTGGCCATGTGTTGGTTTCCCAAATTTTCTGGCACAAGACTGTAATAATTGTCATTGATACTGGCTTCAGCAATTCTACAGGGGTGTTATTAACCTCTGGAGCTTTGCTATTTAGCAGCTGGTTCATTGCCCACATGACCTCTTCATCAAGTATAGCTGCTTTTGTTCTATTTCCTTCCCCTCCTCAATTTGATGTTACCCCTCTTTCTTGGTGGCATACAGTTCTGCCATATATTCTCACCATCTGTTCTTATTGGTCAGACAATTCTTTCTCTTGCATATCCTTGATAACACCTTTGTGAGCCATGAATGATACAGTGGTGCCTTGACTTATGACTGCCCTGACATACAACCATTTCAAGTTGCGACCAGCTCTGGCTGCAAAATTTTGCTTTGACTTGCGGCCGGAGCTTCGAGTTGCAAATAGAAAAGAGGTGGGGGGAAAAGGCGGGGAATTCAAATGTAGGTATTAACCGTTGGTCAGCGAAGAGCTTCTTTATATGTAGCTCTTTTGCCCCAACGGTTAGAGTGTGTGCATCAGAGGAGGCTTTGAACTGCCTGGTGCTGCTTTCTGCTCCTGAGTAAGTACATTTACTTTGTTTTGCAGGGTGGGTTTGGGGGGGGGGTTATGTTTCTGTGCTGTGATGCTTTTTGGTTTTTTTTCCCCAGCCCCATCGTGTTCCAATGGGGCTTGCTCTGTTTGGTTGTTGTGAGGGGGTTGTGATTTTTTTTCAGCTGGCTGTGTGTGTCTCTGTGTGTTTTGTGATTTTTTTTCAGCCCCATCGCGTACCAATGGGGCTGGTGTGTGGGTGTGTGTGTTTTTTTGTGATTATTTTCCAGCCCTATCACATTCCGATGGGGCTTGCTCTATTTAATAATAATAATAATAATAATAATAATAATAATAATAATAATAATAATAATAATAATAATAATAATAATAATAATTTATTGTCATTGTAAGTATATACACATACAACGAAATTCACAGACACCCAGAGACCAGACACATGCACACACATAAAATTCCCCAAACACTCCCCACCCACTAAAAGTCCCCCACTAAAAATAGAAACATCTACACTGCAGGCCAAGTAACACGGTAATTATTCACTACTGGTGGTCTTTAAGCTCATTATTAATTGCAATTATATCTCTGGGATAAAAACTATTGAGAAAACGTGTGGTCCGAGTCTTAATTGTTCTATATCTTCTGCCAGATGGTAACAGTTGAAAAAAGTTATAAGCAGGATGGGAAGAGTCTCTCAGGATGCTATGTGATTTCCTTAAGACAGTGGGATGTGAAGATGTCATCCAGGGTTGGTAGCTGGAGCCCAATGATATTCTGGGCAATTTTAATGGTTCTCTGTAGAGCTTTTTTGTCTGCTACAGAGCTACTCCCAAACCATGTCAGAATGCCATAGGTTAGGACACTCTCAATGGTGCTACGGTAGTAGGACAGAAGTAAATGCTGAGATAAATTTAACTTGCCAAGCATTCTCAGGAAATACAGCCTCTTCTGTGCCTTCTTCATTAGCATGTTGGCATTTATAGTCCATGAGAGGTCCTCTGAGATGTAAGTACCCAGAAATTTAAAACTACCAACTCTCTCCACTTCCTCACCGTTTATGTACAGTGGTAAATGTACATTTCTCTTCCTCCTAAAATCAATTATGAGTTCTTTAGTTTTTTTGATGTTAAGTGTGAGATAATTTTCTTTACACCAAAGTACCAACCTTTGTACTTCCTTTCTATAAGCAGACTCATTGTTCTTATTTATGAGCCCCACCACTGTTGTATCATCCGCAAATTTAATAATTGCATTGGTGTTATACAGTGGGGTGCAATCATGTGTGTACAGGGAATAGAGGAAGGGACTTAGCACACAGCCCTGGGGAGCTCCTGTACTTAGTACCAGGGTAGAAGAATGGTGAGATCCCATCCTTACTGACTATGGCCTATCTGTCAGAAAATCCTTTATCCGCATGCAGATCTCCTGAGGTAATCCCAGGTTGATCATTTGTTTGGTTTATTATTATTATTATTATTATTATTATTATTATTATTATTATTATTATTATTATTATTATTATTATTATTATTATTATTATTATTATTATTATTATTATTATTATTATTAAGCTGGAACAGATTTATGGGGTTTCAATGTATTCCTATGGGAAATGGTGCTTTGATTTACGACCATTTTGAGTTACGCCCGTCTTCTGGAAAGGATTATGGTTGTAAGTCGAGGCACCACTGTACTTGAATCTTTTTAATTTGTGCAAATGCATTCCTAGTGTGTACAACACTTCTCCCAGTAAACTCCTTCTCCAGTAAACTTCGCTATATTTTTTTGCTGCCCTTTGGAAGTCAGCATTCATCATCTCACCTCTTCACGGTTACTCACTGCTTTAGCTGTCTTTCTCCTCGGCTGTTTGGATGGTATTCTCTGAGACCCATCTACACTTTTTCTCTACCTTCTTGCATGGTACATAATCAAAGCAAGCATATATACATTCAATGAAACATTTCCAAGTAAATTTCCAAGTAAATTCCAAGTAGATTCATTGAACATTTACCTAATAGTTGTTGATGAAATAAACATTCCACATTGTACAGGATTGCCTTGGAAAATGCACTTCATTTATTTATGACAACACAAAGCCATAATACAGATTACTCATTTAGGATAACAGAGCAAGCAATAATGCTATGTATAAAAATACATTCCTACAATATCTATGGAAGAAACATATAAATATATAAATATCCCCACTCAGAATCATACACAATTTGCTGCTCTGTCCACAATGGATAAATGTCCATAATAAATAGAAATTCTTTCAACTATAGAGGAGTTAACATCTAATCAAGTTTGTTATTCATAAATGGACTGGCAGCATGGACTTCTCCAACGCACTTCTTGAACTTTTCAGTTTCACAGGATCCAAATGTGTTTTGAGGAGCCTTCAACAGTTACAAACATTCATACAGAGCATGATGCAGCCCAAGTTCAATACTTTTATATCTGATGGTTTTCAATGTGCAAGTTGGAAACTTATGAAAATCTGTCCCACTGAAATCAATGGGAAAGAAAAAAGCTCATATGCATATCTACACTAATTTGCTATGGGTAGCTACGTACATATAAAAGCCTATAACACCTTATGTCAAGATAAAAAAAAATTAAATATCATTGTCTCTAACCTGTTACCAAAGTTTCCTCCTCTCAAACTCATTCTGCACTTTTGGTTCTCCATCAGCTTTATTGTGGCCTTTTAATGTTTGAATCCCTATCCTACAAGTAGGTGACCACGTTGGGAGGAAAATACACCTTCACTTACTTCAACAGTTTAAAGATTTTACTGAACCAACATGCTAAAAAAGGAAGGGCCCCCTGAATGTACTGTGATAGACATATCTTGTTTTTACTAAAATACATAGGCCATATCCCAATCATGTGCTCTACTGTCTCATGGAGATCAATAGACATAAAAGTGCCTAACCGTTGCTAGGTTGTTCCACAAAGAGTTACTAGCATCTCATTTTGACTTAAGCCCTGCTCATGTTTTTAGTAATTAAGCAATTTTTACAGAATATTTGAAAACGAAGACTGAATCAGTTTCTCTCCTACTATATTTCCATGAGAGAAAGAAGTTCAGAGAGAGTTCAGAAGAATTGTCTTCTAGAGCTGTAAAAGGATACAATAATGCAAAGTCAACAAGACGGTAGAATTTCTTTCTATTTCATGGAGGCCTGTCACTGAAAAGTTGCTTTGTTCATTGAAACATGTACTTCTTCCAGAAATAAGAGTGTCTAGCTAAGTCAAGCTGATTGTTAAAAATAATAATTATAAAAAAATAAACTGCTGAAGTTGACTATTATGGCACAGGTGTTTTTTCTTATTATTTAACAAGGCACACATCTGCATCCCCCATTATAACCTATCAGTCTAGAAAACCAAAAAGAAAAAAATATTTATTGGCATATGGCTCCTCAGCTATGTGACCCATAAAAGGAAAGAGAATGGTAACCAATATACCTTGTTTGCTGTGTTTGTGGATAATAATAATTTATACAGAGTGCTTAAAAATAGTTAGGCAGTCCTTTCATAAGCAAATATGAACACAAATTCTGTTTCATCTCTAGACGATGCCGGTGTCCTGTTTAACAGTAGGGACTTTCAGAAAGATAATTACAATTATGAAATATCTGTTGCTAAGAAAAGGAAATAACATTTCATTCTTGGACAAAGACATAACTAATACTGAAACTATCTCTGCTTTTATTTTAAATATACTGTATGCTGCTAGTCACTGCAGCTAAATGAGGCTATTGCTTTTAATTAGAATATGGCCTAAATTTCTGTTAAATTAAAATTTTCTGACAAAAGGACAAGAGCAGCTTCTGGCAGGAACCTCAGCTTTTCCTACTAAGGGGATCTGGCGGTAGTCTTTGTTTCTTTTCAGAAAAGATGCGAGAGTCAGAAGTATTTCTGAAACTAATAAGGCAAAGTGCTGGTCTTCTTATTTCAAATAATGTAGAAATGTCAGAAATTTTCTGGTAGACATGTGTAGTTGGTTCCATACATCTATTCAGTTACTTTTTAGGTTTCTCCAAGATGTTCAAGAATTTTCCTCGAGTCATTTCTCTTGCTGAAAAAACAAAAGGGGGGGGTGAAGGGAAGAGAAGTTTAACGTAAGAACAAGACAAATTTGACAGTATACAATAGTTAAGACCACTCATGAAATTAATTTAAAGAGCTTTTTTGTGTGCCTAATGGCAACAAAACCAAGAAAAAGCTGAGAAATAAGTTGTACTGTGGTTTACAGTTCTTAGGAATCTGGAAGTGCCTGCATTTTATATTTTACCCACTTCATTTATTTCTACTGTAGCTAACTTCAACATCTCCTTTCCAGTTTCCTCATTCTGCCCATCTATGAATGCCACAATCTAGAATCTCACTCTTCTTTCTCTATCTTGCTAGATGTGATAACCCTTTAGGGATTATGGGCTTCTGTCTCTTTCCATTTCAAGATTACTTGTTTCTAGATGCTTATGATTTTAACATAAATGAGACAGCATTTCCACTGTCCCTTGGCAGTGACAGTCCCTGAATGCTATTCCATAATGGGGTTTATATTCCCCCAAAGTAGATCATCTATGGAGGAGGGAGCATTAGAGCAGAGTTTATACAGCACTGCTGGACTCACTCTCACTGTTATTGTCATTCCCTGAATGCTTAATACAGCAAGGGAAATTTTATATGTTTCTCTCTGTGTCATCAATCTCTGGGAAAAGCACTGCAGAATTTTTACACAGCTACTTTCCTACAGAGATCTTATTGACTTGAGCTTTCAGGATTTCAATGAAGATGCTCTAATGTTGTCTATCTCTAGTTAACACTGTCTTTTTTTCAGTATTTACCTCTTAACTGATAAGTTTTAAAAAACAACAACAGTAACTCTAGTTGTAAGTACTGTATATGCAAAAAGAAGTCTGATTCCTGGGTATGTAATACCCTGTGGGCATCTGGCAAAGGAGGGCCAGACCACATACCAGTGAAGGTTAGGTTTAGGTTTTGTTAACACTGAAATGTGGCTATCAAGTGTAGTGCTGTATTCGTCCCTTTAATGGCAGCCATTCACTAATATAGGAAAAATACATTAATGTCAATGTAGACAGCTCCTTAAATGCTTCCCCACTCTCACACGCCACTATGTGCAGTAGCTCTGAGAACGGCAACTTCCATGTTGGAAACCACTAAGAAAAGGATTTCTTTAAAAAGCCTAGTCAATATAATAACAAAATATCGTGTTTAATATAAAAAAACTGCTCTAGAGTAGGCTTATTGTACCAATGGTAAGTGAAATGATCTCTGTAAATTCCACTCATTCTTACTGTAGCATAGTCACAGTTACAGTAGACCTATTTCAACCAATGAAACCTATGAGGAGTTGATTGACTAAATGTCCATAGATTCAATTGGCATACTCTAGTGCAATTTACTATGCAAAGCAACTGGATTCTAGCCAGTGCCTTTGTACAAGTCTATCATACTACTATACATTGAATAAATACTGTGTGTATTTGTCATGGCACATATAGAAAATATTGCAAAGCTGGAAAACATACAGAAAGAACCAACTCAAATTAGCTGTTATTTAGAACTCAAAAAGGTGGTCACTGCGTGAAGGAGACAGGCACATTTTTCTTCCTCTTTCATAATGCCAGAATTTGGGGATAAGGATGAAGTAAACAAGGCTTCTAATCATGGTGGCTTATATATTACATTTAGTATCAGAACACTGGGTGTCGGAAAACAACTCTTTTGAGTTCAGAACTCTGCTTAACTGGCAATAGATTTTTAAACTTTATCAAAGTAATTAATGAAAGCATATTGCAGTTACTAATTCAAGTATCTTATGAGTATTTTATACCCCACTCCCTTGTGGGAGATCTGGCAAAAAAGAAGAGAAGCAGTGGGGATTTTTGCACTCCATCAGATTAGTTTATAACAGGGGTGGACTGAAAGTGGTCTCACATGCACAGCTTTTTTTCCTACCTAGAATCTTTCTGAATCACTCTTGAGTTTTTAATTTTAAAAAAATCGTACTCAGCATTACTTTACCCTGTGACTATATTTGGATGAAAAAAAATTGCAGCTGTCAGCTTGTCTATCCACTCTGTTCCTACTGAATCTGCAACTTCAGCTTATTTTTAATAGACCAGCCAAATATGATCAATTTTAATTATGGTTTACTGAAATCAACCAATGTCAATTTTAAGTTGGCTTGTTTTAATACAGCACAGTTAACCACTGTTTAGGATTCAGGTACAACACTAAACTGTGGTTATCTGAAAACTGATACAAAGTTTCACCAAAGCAGCTGATGAGTCTGAGGTTCATGCCAGTAATACTACAACACTGTTTCACAATGTAGCCTACCCAGATCTGAGTTAAGAGATCCTGAGTATGCATTCTTGTTTAAGAGCAAAAGGACACAATGCATGACTTAGAGAATCGGACTGAAGCCCAAGCTACTTGCCCATGCGCTCATTATATATGATTGGCTTGCTGAGAAGTGGGGGTGGAAGGTTGCTTCTTTTTATATTAATTTGAGAGCGGAGAAACAAAAATAAAATGGATTCCACCCTTCTTACCTCTTGAGTATTTTCCCCCTCAGCTCAGCTCCAGTATTAGAAGTTAATTAGTGTAGAGGAATACTGCTTCAAGAGCACAGATAATATAACAGGGTTCCCCTGTGTTCTTCTTACAACCCAGTCAGTCTAAAAGGTAATCCCCATCTCTTCTTCAAGTCAAACAAAGAACTAGCCCTAAACCTATTGGTTTACCATATTTCACCTGAATACATTATTTCACCACTATCTTGTGTCCTCAATTTAGCACTTTGTGGCTGCCAAGCATGTTTAATCCTCACTGTTTGGAGGACTTCTCTGTTCCTCCATGGAGTTTCCCCTAAATATTTTTGAGACTTCCACTACCCTGGGTTCCCCCAAATTTGCAGATATCTTTCCATCTCATTTGTATATGGTACAAGATAAGAAATGTCAACTAGGCACTTGACCACACCATACCCAGAAACAGAAGACTCAAAACCAGTCACTCAGTCTACAGTTTACTGCATTAATGGGGCTGTCTAAACTGCCCCTTGATTTTGAGATCTGAAATGAATGGTCTATGATACATGTACAGTATTCCAAATTTTCCTATGATAAACACCTTTTGCTAGGTAGGGAAATGCAGGTTGCGTGAATAAAGTGCCATGATACATACCTGCTTACCAAGTTCTAAGTCCCTAAAGTGTTATGAAGCTCTCCAGGGGAAAATGCAATGAAAACACTTGTGTTCTCCAGTCATTCCATCCCTACCACCCACCACAAGTATAATGTGCGTTGCGGGGGGGGGGGGGATAGTAAAACACTAAACTTGGAAACAATTACTGAAAGTCTGAGATTCATCAAATTTCACTTTGAATTAAACCCCACACGCTGTTCTCATTCAGGTAATGTCAAACTACAGCATTATTGCTGATGGAGTGGAAGTTTTCTGGAGCACCAGTCCCATATAGGAGATATACGAATGTATGACAACTATGCGCCCCTGAAGAGGGCTGCACCCTATAAATCAGACCACAAGCATTGACTAGTTCTGTGCTCCAAGTGAAATTACTGTGAGTTGGGGGCTGCTCCAGAGCACGTGCCCTCCTGTTCGCTTGTCATCTGAGATGTTAACATTTCTGATTAATTCACAGACCTCTCATTTTATTCTTCATTCCTTTATCCTTGCTATCCTGCTCTGCCGCAGCTTAAGGATTCTTACCGACCTGCTACAATAATCATCATCCGCTCGTCCTGCCCCCCCCACCTGGTGAAATTGTTTAGTGATGCCAACCGCGCTTTTAATTTGCAAGACATCAGACACAGAGGTAATTTATACCAACATCTGTTCATTTCTGACTTCTGAAACAAACTCGCACATGCTGCTACAAAATCCCATTAGGAACAGGAGACAGCCTTCTGCTGTTCTGTATTCCTCTTCTCAATACACACTAAGGAGGCAACTAGGCTTTAAATTTTAAAATGTATAATCCAGAACTGAGGGAAGTTCCCTGTACCTATTAAGGATGCCTTCCATACCCATCAAGCGCCATCCAAATTGTGTGTAAAGAAGTTTCTGAATCTTTCTTGCCAATTTTGTTTCTGTGCTGTTCTTGTCTTGCCTGGCACTATCTAAACCATACCTTTTCAGGAACATGGGACAACTTCAGATTGCACAGAGCTCCATCCCATTATCACAGGCACTTGGTTGCCCACAGCTTTCCCCACTGAAGTTCCCCTGCCCTGTCTCATCCTAACATGGGGACATAGACTGAAAATTGCCTCAGTGTTTATGTTTTGCATCATTCCAGTTTAACATTCTTGATGCCTCATCTAGACTTTTTGTTCTAGATACTTTATAGTTGTTTCGGTCAAGAAACAAGTAGGAAAATAAGGGCACTGTGGCCCATATCCCCGATGCAGAAGGAATGAACAAAAAAACACATAGCATAGGCATCCTTCAGTCTCGAGAGACTATGGTAACATGCTCTGAATCGAGGAGTGTCCTCTCCAGAGCATGAAGCCTGGGTAAGGTAATATGGAGGATAGGCTGTTACCCAAGCAGCAGATCCCCCCTCTCCACATTGCTGAAATGGTCCAATGGAAAGGCAAGAGCCAATACAACTGGTTCCAGCAATGTCGCAGGAGTTGGCAGAACGACACATGCTGCCTTCGGGACTCCAGCTCCGGATTTTGCCTCGAGGTTAACTCCTGAAGCCTTTTCCATGAGTGGATATAGCCACAAGGCAGTGGAGGTTTGAAATTGGAGTTTTCCTTCTCCTAGATGGGCTGCCTTCCATGGCTGACGAGCCCCACCTACCCGGCCTGCTCTTTAATAGTGCAAAAGTATGATCTGATCCTTAAAACTTTCCTGACTACCCGGCTTATGCAAATCTCATTGGCTTTCCTATTTACCATATTAAGGCCAGATACAAAATTTGAGAATTTCGGCGCGCGGTCCTGGGACACGCTCTTTTAAATCAGGAAGTCCCACCCCCAGGCCCCACCCCCAGGCCATGTGCTCAGGAGACAAAAAGAAAGCCCAGGAAAAAAAACTCAGCAAGGCATCCAAAAAAACCCATAAATAAAATAAAACTTACATTAATAGCTCTTGCTACAGACTATTCAAAGAAACAAGAGAAATATGCTACTCGGTATACTGTTTACTTAACAGACATGAGTCTTAACTAACTGAATAGCCGACAAAATGTACTAGAAGTCATAGAAATGTTTTTTTAAAAAACATGCCTAACCCAAAGGACATGCCTACTGGAGGTGGGACCTCATGCAGATTTCATAGCATCAGCCAGCAACCAGAGAATGAATCATCATGTCAGGACAAAAATTACAATCCATCCTATGCAGTACATGTATCACTACAATAGAAAATCAACAATGGATATGACTGCAATAGCTCAGTTACAAATTAATCCCTTCAGTTAGATGAGGAAGTGGGGGCACTGAAGACCACAGAAAACACCAATTTAGGATGTAATCGGCCTAGGTTACAATAAAACTGAGTATTGGAACAAATCCGCCCTTTCCTGGGACTACCTAGGAAACAGTCATTGGGTTGCTATAAATAACATGAGGCTCTTGAACCAGGAATTAAATTTGCTGCTTTAGAATAGATATGTCCAACCAGGTAGTGAACAGAAGAGGCAGAAGCCAAAATTGGAAGCTTAATTTTCCAGTTGCTAGGAGGGTGGAGCACAATTTAATATAATCTCCTCTTTGGAACTTCAATCCCTCAATCCTCTATTTAGCCTTGTTGCCTTGGTCTCCTTTCCAACTACAAACTGTCCCCAAACTGCCTCCCGCAGTAAATTTTGTGGCTGCTGGTTGAAGAGATTCAGTAGTACAGATTGATTTCTTGCAAGTGAGGAGATGAGGGATTACCAAAAGCAGCCCTAGTTAACAAGATTGGGTGCAGAATCTCTTGCGAGAGCAGCCCATTCTGCCAGCGCTTTGCATCCTTTCACTATGACATATGGGTTTCATTACACAAAGATCTTCCTGATTTTAACTTTGAGGAGATTACATTAGAAACTCAGGGCTATCTTTATATCTGTAGCAATTTAAAGGTTAAGTAACATTTTTAATCAAATGACAAAGACTCATAATGTTTGGCCTTCAATCCACAGTGGAAACTGCCGCTCCGGATGTTCCTTCCAATGGAAATTTAATTAGAAAAGAACCCTCCGCTGGGGCTCCATTCTCATTGGTCCCCAACATCTCGTAAAGAGCCTTCCCATGAGGTCTGGACAGTCAGGAAATAATGGAGGATTTACAGTGATAAAACCAGTAATGAAAGTAGTGACTTACACTTATGTAAGCAGCTATCACCCTTAAGGATCCTAAGCAGGGGTGTTATATATGAAGAAATACGTATCGGATAACACAATTAAATATTCCTTAAGAAAAAAAATGTACCTCAGTGGCAGGGTATCTGTTTGGCAGACAAAGCGTTCCACACGTAATCCCTGATACTCCATATATGGCCCCCCAGCATGAAACTCTGGAGAGATATTTTCTGTCAGAATAAGACAATATTAAGCCAAATGGGCAACTGGTTATGATTTGAGATATGGTACTTTCCATGTTCCCCAAGCTATAGAGGAAGGATGGTGGCTAAGGTGTTGCTAGAGCAGCCATTCTTAACCCTTTGTTGGTTACAGCCATAAACACAATATGAAAGAAATATAGGCCGAATCAGGATTACATAAATTACATAATGAACTTTATAAGGTGGTGTGTGAAGAATTGTTTCTAGTCTGTGGCCTCTTTCAAATGTGCCAGGGCCCCTGTTGAGAATAGCTGTGCTAGGGAAAAACCTGGGATGAATTAGACCACAAATTACAGTGGTACCCCACATGACGATAATCCGTCCTGGAAAAATCGCTGTTTAGCGAAATCGTCGTCATGCGAAAACCCTTTCCCCATTGGAATGCATTGAAACCCGGTTTAATGTGTTCCAATGGGGAAAATACCTCTTTGCCCAGCAAAGATCGCCCATAGGGAAGCCATTTTGTGAGCGCCGATCAGCTGTAAAAATGGCTGCCCTGCAAAGCATGGGTTCGGAAAACACAGGGCAGCCATTTTGCAGAGCCAAAAAAAAATAGTCTTGCGAACAAACGGTTCGCGAAGCACAGACCTAATCGTCGTTAAGGGGAAATCGCCCATAGGAATGACTGTTTTGCAAATCGATATAGCGATCGCAAAAAGTCATCGTCATGCAGATTTGTAGTTTAGCAGGGTTGTCATTTAGCAAGGTACCACTAGCTGTAATACATCTAAAAAGTTACGCTGCGGTTGCAAGAAAGCCATGTCCCTGTTACTATCCCATCTACAGACAGCAGACGAGTGACACTTCTCCAAACTCTGCAATGGTCCTTTCCACCCGTGTAACTAGACAGGTGGTGCTTTGCATAGCTTTTGTTTTGCAGATAAATCACATTGCATTTCTTCACTCAGATTGTGATAAGTGAGCAGGTCAGATTAATGTAAATCCAGGTGCTGCTTGCCTTCGTTAAGATTTTTTTTTCACTTTTAAATCAGGGATTTTGGAACAGCAAGGGTTACTACTTGCCTCGATCCTTGCCCCTCCTGGTTAGCCAATCTCCCAAGGTGGGACTTATGTTACAGTTAAAGATAGTCATACAGAGGATGGGCAGGATCTGTTCTCAATCATCCCAGAGTGTAGGACACATAATAATGGGCTCAAGCTACAGGAAGCCAGATTTAGTTTGAATATCAGGAAAATCTTCTTAATTGTTAGAATAATACTACAATGGAACCAATTACCTCAGGAGGTGGTGAGCACTCCAGCGCTGGAGACATTCAAGAGAAAATTAGACAACCATCTGTCAGATCTGCTGTGATTTGGATTTCTGCATTGATCAGAGGGTTGGACTTGATGGCCTCATAGACCCCTTCCAACTCAGTTATTCTATGATTTTATGATTAATGCTTCCTTATAGGAAGGGTTGCCCATTCCTATAAAAAGGAAAGTACAGTGGTGCCCCGCATAGCGAGGTTAATCCGTTCTGGATTAACCTTCGCTATGAGAAAACATCGTAAAACGGATCAAAAATCCCAATTGGGCCTAAAACTCACCGTTCTCCGATGTTTTCCCTTGTTCCGGCGGCCATCTTGAGTGTACCGGCGGCCATCTTGAGCATCCCAGTGGCCATTTTGGGTGTACCGGTGCCCATTTTTTGTGTTCTGGCGGCCATCTTGGGTGTACCAGTGGCCTTTTTTTCTGTTCCGGCAGCCATCTCGGGTGTTCTGGCGGCCATTTTTTGTTCCAGCGGCCATCTTGGGTGTGCCAACGGCCATTTTTTTTTGTTACGGTGGCCATCTTGGGTGTACCGGCACCCATTTTTTGTGTTCCGGCGGCCATTTTGGAGCCGCAGAACAGCTGTTCCCCCATCGTAATGCGAGCGTGCCCTCGCATTAGCGATGGGGAAATCCGCATTGTAATACGAGGCACCACTGTATTACAAAATTCCTTTTAGATAAACAAGCCCTTGACTTAGATGTTCTGACTAATTATAGGCCAATCTCAAATTTATCATTTTTGCCAAAGATAGCTGAGATGGTAGCGATCCTGTGACATCAAACACTCACGATGATATGGACCCACTTCAAACACTCTTTTGAGACTGAGACTTCTTTGGCAATTGGTCTATGCTGGGGATTGGATACAGGGTAGTATTCAAGTATCATTGACCATGACATCCTGTTGGACTGTGTTGCTAAACTGGGTACTGGGAGCACTGTATTGTACTGACTCAAATCCCCCTCACTCAAAAAGTGGGGCTGGGGAGGACTGTTTGACAAGTCAAACAAACGGTAGGCTGAGTCTCAAGACATATAAAACTACTGACAACAGCTCTAAAAAGCTCAGGCTTGACACATTTCAGCTATGGCCTTCTTCAGGAGCTAAGCATAAAATAAATATATATATTATTTTAGAAACAGCTGTTAGGGATAGTTACAGCTCTTTTTTCTTGGATCCTGAAGGCCACAGCCAAAATGCATCAAGTCTGAGATTTTTAAGATAAGAATAAAGTTTGCATTGCCAGTATTTTAGACATCTTGAGACTTAGTCTGACGTTTGTATTTTTGCCACCAGCGGTTGTACCAGTACCCCCTGCTTTGGAGCACTGCTTGACACCATGTGAAGTCCCTCAGCACTCTACCTTTTCTATATGAAACTGTTTGGAGATCTCATTTGGTAGCTTTGGGATGAGATGCTACCAATATGAGGATGACACCCAGTCTATTGTTTCTTGTCATCTAACATCAAGGCAGCAGTCAATACCTTGAATATTGTCTGGACTGGATGATGGTGAACATGCTGAGATCAAATCCAGACAAAAGAGAGGTGCTGCTGGACAATAGGAAGTCAGGCTCCAAAAATGAGATTGATGCTTTCCCAGCAAGGGTTGTGCTTGACGTAACAAGTCAAGTTTATAGTTTGGGATTATGCCTTGATTTGCAATTCTTGTATTCTCTGATGGAGCCAGGGACAAGGAGTACATCTGCATAATTCCACTTATTGTGCAGTTATGACATTTAACTCAATCTGATTTGACAACACTCATCAGTGCCCTAGTTATGTAATGCCTCGGCCACTGCAATGCTGCCTAACTAGCTTTAAAGAGGATGCAGAAACTTCAAGTGGTGCAATATGCAGCAAATAAGCTGCTAACTGGTACAGTACATGGTACTGAGAGCATATGAAAGAGCTACAGTGGCTGCAAGTGATTATTAGGCCCAATCTAAGGTATTGGTTTTATCCGTTAAAGCAGTAGTTCCCAACCTTGGGTCCCCAAATATTCTTAGGACTTAAAACTCACAGAAGCCTTCACCACTAACTGTGCTAACCAGGATTTCTTGGAATTGTAGTTCACGAACGCCTGGGGACCCAAGATTGGGAACCATTCCATTAGAGACTGTATCACTTATGGCCTCGCTGTCTTAACGAACTATGTATCTTGAGTCCTCAGGTGTTGTTTCTCTTCAGACGTTACCTTCAGGAGAAGTCCAATTGTCTGACAGACACACAAGAGAGGGCTTTCTCCTGTATGGTTTCCAGCCTGTGGAAGGCAGTTCCCTCAGAACTGCAACCCATTTCCACTCTCAATAATTTGGAAAGAGTATGAAAACACATTGGCTTATAATAACTGTTTAATTAATTGTGATTATTTAAACTGTATACTTAACTGATTTTAATGGGATTTTATGGTCGCATTGGTTTTATTTGATTCTAATGATTTTATAATTACACTTGCTTTTATTTTTTATGATGTCTGTAAACACCTTAAGCACTATCTATGAGTGGGTAAACAGGATATAAATATAATTAAAAGCAAAAACAACAAATAGCATCAATAATCAACAAAACTAACTGTTTTGTTTCTGATATACTTCAAGGTATACAAACTTTCAAGATATTACTGTAATTTATCTTTCCTCTGAACCACTGGTTCACAACCTTTGTGCCATAGTTGTCATATTTCAACTCCCAGAAGCAACAATGACTATGACCAAAGCTGAGGGATTTGGAAGCTGTAGAACAAAGGTGGAGAACTTTCAAACATCTGGGGTTGCACATGCCCATCCGTGGACCTTGTAGGGCCACATCCATGAGGGGCCTCCCCATTTCTCTTACAAAATGGGTTCACTGAAAAATTCCCTTTCTACCCTCTATTGGCCAGAATGTTTACAGTTTGTTTAAAATTACAGTTTATATGGGCCTGGTATTTGGGGGCCCTCAGAACATGACAGAGTTGTTCCTTGTGCCTCCTAGAGCTGAGCCCTAGTTAGCCGAGACCAATCCAAAATGCAGTTATGAGGAGGAGGAGGAGAAGAAAAAGCATGAAGATCCTGTCTATGACAAGAAAGGTCCATGGTCTATATAAAGAGGTGTTGTTAGAAAACAAGGGAAATTAGGAGTAAATTAATGTAAGGAGTATACAAGCTCTCCTATTATAGTTTGCTGACAGCATGGGTAATATTATGAATTGCTGCCTTGTCGTGGCGAAGGGGCTTGAGTAACTCAGAGAAACTATGGGCTATGCCGTGCAGGGACACCCAAGACGGACAGGACATAGTGGAGAGTTCCGACTAAACGCAATCCACCTGGAGTAGGAAATGGCAAGCCACTCCAGTATCTTTGCCAAGAACGCCCCATGATCAGAAACAAAAGATATGACGCTGGAAGATGGGCCCCTCAGGTCGGAAGGCGTCCAACATGCTACTGAGGAAGAGCGGAGGACAAGTACAAGTAGCTCCAGAGCTAATGAAGTGGTTGGGCCAAAGCCGAAAGGACGCTCAGCTGTGGACGTGCCTGGAAGTGAAAGGAAAATCCAATGCTGCAAAGAAAAATACTGCATAGGAACCTGGAATGTAAGATCTATGAACCTTGGGAAGCTGGAGGTGGTCAAACAGGAGATGGCAAGAATAAACATCGACATCCTGGGCATCAGTGAACTAAAATGGACAGGAATGGGCGAATTCAGCTCAGATGATTATCATATCTACTATTGTGGGCAAGAATCCCGTAGAAGGAATGGAGTAGCCCTCATAGTCAACAAAAGAGTGGGAAAAGCTGTAATGGGATACAATCTCAAAAATGATAGAATGATGTCAATACGAATCCAAGGCAGACCATTCAACATCACAATAATCCAAGTTTATGCACCAACCAGCATTGCTGAGGAGACTGAAATTGAACAATTCTATGAAGATTTACAACACCTTCTAGAACTGACACCAAAGAAAGATGTTCTTCTCATTCTAGGGGACTGGAATGCTAAAGTAGGGAGCCAAGAGATAAAAGGAACAACAGGGAAGTTTGGCCTTGGAGTTCAGAACGAAGCAGGACAAAGGCTAATAGAGTTTTGTCAAGAGAATAAGCTGGTCATCACAAACACTCTTTTCCAACAACACAAGAGGCGACTCTATACATGGAAATCACCAGATGGGCAATATCGAAATCAGATTGATTATATTCTCTGCAGCCAAAGATGGAGAAGCTCTATAAAGTCAGCAAAAACAAGACCTGGAGCTGACTGCGGTTCTGATCATCAGCTTCTCACAGCAAAATTCAAGCTTAGACTGAAGAGATTAGGAAAAATCACTGGGCCACTCAGGTATAATCTAAACCAAATCCCTTATGAATACACAGTGGAAGTAAAGAACAGATTTAAGGAACTAGATTTGGTGGACAGAGTGCCTGAAGAACTTTGGATAGAGGCTCGTAACATTGTCCAGGAGGCAGCAACGAAAACCATCCCAAAGAAAAGGAAATGCAAGAAAGCAAAGTGGCTGTCCAACGAGGCCTTAGAAATAGCAGAGAGGAGAAGGGAAGCAAAATGCAAGGGAGATAGGGAAAGTTACAGAAACTTGAATTCAGACTTCCAAAGAATAGCAAGGAGAGACAAGAGGGCCTTCTTAAATGAACAATGCAAAGAAATAGAGGAATTTAACAGAAAAGGAAAGACCAGAGATCTGTTCAGGAAAATTGGACATATTAGAGGAACATTTTGCGCAAAGATGAACATGATAAAAGACAAAAATGGGAGGGACCTAACAGAAGCAGAAGACGTCAAGAAGAGGTGGCAAGAATACACAGAGGAATTATATCAGAAAGATTTGGATATCCTGGACAACCCAGACAATGTAGTTGCTGACCTTGAGCCAGACATCCTGGAGAGCGAAGTCAAGTGGGCCTTAGAAAGCCTGGCTAACAACAAGGCCAGTGGAGGTGATGGCATTCCAGTTGAACTACTTAAAATCTTGAAAGATGATGCTGTTTAGGTGCTACATTCAATATGCCAGCAAGTTTGGAAAACTCAACAGTGGCCAGAGGATTGGAAAAGATCAGTCTACATCCCAATCCCAAAGAAAGGCAGTGCCAAAGAATGCTCCAACTACCGTACAATTGCACTCATTTCGCACGCTAGCAAGGTTATGCTCAAAATCCTCCAAGGTAGGCTTCAGCAGTATGTGGACCGAGAACTCCCAGAAGTACAAGCTGGATTCCGAAGAGGCAGAGGAACTCGAGACCAAATTGCTAACTTGCGCTGGATTATGGAGAAAGCCAGAGAGTTCCAGAAAAATATCTACTTCTGCTTCATTGACTATGCGAAAGCCTTTGACTGTGTGGACCACAGCAAACTATGGCAAGTTCTTAAAGAAATGAGAGTGCCTGACCACCTTATCTGTCTCCTGAGAAACCTATATGTGGGACAGGAAGCAACAGTTAGAACTGGTCATGGAACAACTGAGTGGTTCAAAATTGGGAAAGGAGTACGGCAAGGCTGTATATTGTCCCCCAGCTTATTTAACTTATATGCAGAATACATCATGCGGAAGGCTGGACTGGAAGAAACCCAAGCCGGAATTAAGATTGCCGGAAGAAATATCAACAACCTCCGATATGCAGATGATACCACTCTGATGGCAGAAAGTGAGGAGGAATTAAAGAACCTTGTAATGAGAGTGAAAGAGGAGAGTGCAAAAAACGGTCTGAAACTCAACATCAAAAAAACTAAGATCATGGCCACTGGTCCCATCACCTCCTGGGAAATAGAAGGGGAAGATATGGAGGCAGTGTCAAATTTTATCTTCCTGGGCTCCATGATTACTTCAGATGGAGACAGCAGCCCTGAAATTAAAAGGCGCCTTCTTCTTGGGAGGAAAGCGATGACAAATCTTGACAGCATCTTGAAAAGCAGAGACATCACCTTGCCAACAAAAGTCCGAATAGTCAAAGCTATGGTTTTTCCTGTCGTGATGTATGGAAGTGAGAGCTGGACCATAAAGAAAGCAGACCGCCGAAGAATTGATGCCTTTGAATTGTGGTGCTGGAGGAGGCTCTTGAGAATCCCCTGGACTGCAAGGAGAACAAACCTATCAGTTCTAAAGGAAATCAACCCTGAATGCTCACTTGAAGGACAGATCCTGAAGCTGAGGCTCCAGTACTTTGGCCATCTCATGAGAAGAAAAGAGTCCTTGGAAAAGACCTTGATGTTAGGAAGGTGTGATGGCAAGAGGAGAAGGGGATGACCGAGGATGAGATGGCTGGACAGTGTCTGCGAAGCAACCAACATGAACCTGACACAACTCCGGGAGGCAGTAGAAGACAGGAGGGCCTGGCGTGCTCTGGTCCATGGGGTCACGAAGAGTCAGACACGACTAAACGACTAAACACACACAATTCTTAAAGAATGATGCTAGAGTTTTAATCTGCATGGGAGATATATCATCACTGTATAAATTGAATTTCTTATGTTTAAGTAATGATTTAATGGGTTAATGATGTTTTCTGTGCCACATTATTCCTTGTCTATTAAATAGGTTCAGGGTAATCTAATTAGTATAGTGTGTGGTACATCTTAGGCAGATTTTGTTGACTCTGCCATTGTCCACTCGCTGGTCTTTTTAGATTCTGCCCCAGCCCGTCTACTCATGCATAGAAACACAGATTTATTTTCATATGTAAAATACTGAAGAGTATATTTTTCCTACATGACAAGGTACTGGTGTACAAAGTCCCTTTTCTAGCTAGATTTTAGTAAGGTTTCATTTTATTCCAACATCTCATTGAGTTCTGTTAAGAAGCTTATGAGAGATATAGAAATACTGTATCTATTTCTGAAAATACTTCCTATTGCATAATAGTCTTTTCCACCCCACCTCTGTCAAGATAAGTTCCTATTATCTTCATTCATCATGGCAGCTAATCTCATGGCCGTTCACGTATATGTGAAGTCAACTGCTGGTCTTCCATGTCACTCACCCATTCCAGGCCCAGTTCACAAAATGTGATAAAAACAACAATATTCACCAGTGGCTAGTAAAGTGCAAGAAAACACTTTTCTACTTCTAATGTTCACTGCTGATATGTTACATGTCATCAAGTGCATTCTGACTTACGGCAATTTTGCGAATTCTTAAGTTCCAAAGGGTCCTATGCTTTACTGGCCTTTTCAGGTCTTCCAAACTCAAACCTGTGGCTTCTTGTATTGAGACAATCCACCTCACTGCTGACTCAGTGTCAAACTAGGGAAAATTAGTTTCATGGTTGTTGTGGGTTTTTCAGCTCTTTGGCCGTGTTCTGAAAGTTGTTCTTCCTAATGTTTCACCAGTCTCTGTGGCTGGCATCTTCAGAGGACAGGGGTAGCACTCTCTGCTCTGGTCATCTACTCCTGTCCTCTGAAGATGCCGGCTACAAAGACTGCAGAAACGTTAGGAAGAACAACCTTCAGAACACAGCCAAAGAGCCTGAAAAACAGACAACAACTATCAGATCCCAGCCGTGAAAGCCTTCGCGAATATAAATTAATTTTAAAAATTCATAGCATTTGAATGTGCCAGCAATGTGATTACAACTTTACACCTGAGCAAACGAAGGCTATGTTTACTTTTCATGGCCAATGACAAAGCAGAGAAAGCTAATTTCATGATATTGGAGGTGATAAAGGCTCATTTCAGGAGAAACTGGTGTCTTGTGCTATTTAGGGAAGTCTCTTTTCTAACTACAGTGATGCCTCAACTTACAACCATAATCTGTTCCAGAAGATGGACGTAACTCGAAATGGTCGTAAGTCGAAGTACCATTTCCCATTGAAATGCAATTAATCCATTTCGGCCGAAGAAAAAAATAACAACAACAAAAATCACTGCAAGACCCATCAGAAATACAATTACAGTAATACCTTCCAGCCGAAGGAGGAGAAAGCAATCAAGCACGCAAGACCCATTGGAAATGCAAAGAAAACAAAGGAAAAAGCAAAGTGAGCACATCGGAAATGCAAAGAAAACAAACCGAGCATATCAGAAATGCAAAGAAAACAAAGGAAAAAGCAAACGCAGCACATTGGAAAAGCAAAGAAAGCAAAGGGAGTACATCAGAAATGCAAAGAAAGCAAACGGAACACATGAGAAATGCAAAAAAAAAAAGGCAAAAAGGAAGGAAAGCATGCAAGACCCATCGGAAATGGGGAAAAAACCCAAAAAGCAACCAACCCCACCAAGACCCATTAGAAATGGGGAGAAAAACCCAACAAACAAACAAACCCCCCAAGACCCAGCGGAAATGGGAAGAAACACTCCAAATAGCAACCAAACCCCCCAAGACCCATTGGAAATGAGGAAAACAAAGCCCAAAAAACAAACAAACCCCCCAAGACACATCGGAAACGGGGAAAAACACTCCAAAAAGCAACCAACACCCCGAAGACCCATTGGAAATGGAGACAAAAACAAACCCCCCAAGACCCATCGTAAATGGGGGGAAAACTCCCAAAAGCCACCAAACCCCCCAAAACCCATCGGAAATGGGGGGGAACCCAAAAAAACTCACAAACTCCCCAACACCCATCACAGCACAGAAACATAATCCCCCCAGCCCAAAACCATGCTGCAAAAACACCCAGAACAGTTTTTTAAAAAATAGCACCTTATCTTACCAGGAAGGCTCCTCTGATCGCACACTCTCTAACTGCTGGGGCGAAATACGAAGAAGCAGCCTCTTAGCCACCAACAGTTAGCAATTTGAATTTCCCGCCTTTTTTCTCTGCCTTTTGTGTTCCTAACTAGAAGCTCCGGCCGCAAGTCGAAGCAAAATTTTGCGGCCGGAGCTGGTCGTAACTCGAAATGGTTGTATGTCAGTACATTCGTAAGTTCAGGCACCACTGTACAGGCTAACTGTAACATCCACTTTGAACCACAGACTAAAATCCTGTTGCACAGGCATAACTGTTGGGGGGAGGTGGCTCAAGTTAAGAAGTTTCTGTAGATAAGTTGTGCAACTTGACATGCAATAGATAATTTCTACAGAGATGTCTTAATTTGTGCTAATTTTCTTCCTAAAGTCATTTTTTTTTACACAGTACAAGATTTTGGCCACAGTTTATCAAAATTACAGATTGCAGTTGCAGTTTTCTCAGTTTCAATGGGCTAGGAGAAGCAGTGATGATAAACTAACGGGGGGGAATTGAGATTTGAGAGAAGAATGTAGAAAGTTAGTGAGGAAGATATCAAGAATTTTATATTTCAAAGATTTTGATACATATTTTATAGGCTTCTACGGTTATTAGAAGTAGTTGAAAAGAAACAAAATATCATATTTCTCACAGGCACTTACAAGAGGAGCTTTTAATGGTTCTTTTTATGACATCTGGAATATACGTTTTCCTCATTTGTTTATTCTGCATTTATTTCTCATTTGGCTCACAGAATTCACAAGTGTGCACAAATGTGTTCTGATCAAAGTACTACAGTGTTGTGTTCCTGTGAAAAAATTACTCCTTGATCCTAAAAATACACTCACTATAATCAATTATTCTATGTAACATGGCTGATTAATATCATTGAAGGCAACAATTGGATTATTTCCTGTATGTTAGAATTAATGGTAATGAACCTCAGCACTGCCTATGTAGGAATCTTTTAGAATACATGTAAAATAAGACTCTAAAGTCGCTACATATTTCAGCTGCACAATGCTAACATAGCATGCTTTTCTTCTTCTTTTTCAAACCATTCAAATCTGGCAAAACTGTTTGCACGTATCATTCCTCATCTTAATTAGAAGAATTGTGTTGTATTATTACTAGAGTGAAATAAATCTATCTCACTCAGTTGCTCTCACACTCATGGTCCATGAGTGTAGCTAAGGGTCTTTCTAACAATATTTACACCCCTACAGCTCCCCATTCCATAATACGTTGCCTTTGGCATGATATCAGAAACAAGGCTTCTCATGCCACTGCAAATCTACAACCACAAAACTTTGATGCAGAAAAAAATGCATACTGCAAAAAAGATTCTGAATGAAAAAACTTAAAGAACACGTCATAAGATGCTCGCTTTGTAAGTTCGTCAAAGACAGAATGAACAATGGTTGAAAAATAATTCATTCTAAAGAAACTGAAAGCAGCTACAGTGACTCAGCTAATTTGGCAAATTATTCAGAGATTGGAGGTATTGTGTTTAAATCATTATCATTATTCTTTTCATTATCATCATTGTTATAGTTTTTAAGCAGGAAAGGAAGCCCTTACATTATTCATGTTATCAAATCGCAACAGAAGGATCAACAGATAACCAACAATTGTTAGTTATTTAGGTTTGGACTATTTATTTCACATTTCTACTGCTAACGAAGGGGAGATATACCTTGTGTCAAAATAACCTGGCTGACTTTGGTGCTCTGCATTTTTACATGGGAAGGGGTAAAGGTAAAGGTAAAGGTTGCCCTTGACATTTAGTCCAGTCGTGTCCAACTCTAGGATGCGGTGCTCTTCTCCGTTTCCAAGCCATAGAGCCAGAATTTTGTCCGAAGACAGTTTCTGTGCTCACGTGGCCAGTACGACTAGACACGGAACGCCATTACCTTCCCACCGAGGTGGTACCTATTTATCTACTTGCATTTACATGCTTTCGAATGGCTAGGTCGGCAGAAGCTGGGATTCGATCTTACGACTGCTGGTCTTCTGACCCTGCAGCACAGAGGCTTTTGTGGTTTAACCTGCAGCATCACCTCATCCCTTCATGGGAAGGGGCACACTACCTAATTCATCTCAGGGAGTTTAATGTTTTGGGACAGCATAGACAGTATGTGTTTCAATCCCATTTTGGATATTGGGTTAGGACCTAATAAAAACAAAAATTAAAATTCATATAGCCTTTCTGAAAAAAACAGGAGAGGAAATAGCTGATGAATTAGAAAGAAAGCTGCTAAATTAGAAACAAAACAAAAATGACACGGCCACATGTGATGCAGAAGGGAAACCTTTTTCCCTTGTCTGCTCCAAATGTCTTCTCTGTACTTTCATTTGTATTAAAAAATACATTCAAGATGCAATACTGAAATTAGCCACTGGGAAGAACTAGAGAGTATTTCTCTCTACAGTATTTCTCTTCAATGTGTGTAACAATAAGTTAATGTTCAAGCAAATTAACAGCAACAATTATCTCCTGGCAACCAACCGGAAGATCAAATTAATTCAAAAAATAAGTTTCCAAATTCTGTTCTTTTCATTGTTACAGCATTTTTCTTTCATATATGGAATACTGGCTGAGACACACTGTCTACACTTTGTCCTTGCAAAGCTATCATTTTTATTCCAATTTCCAAGATGAGATGCTTGTTATCAATGAGGGGTGATGAATTGCTATTTTTTTAATTAAAAAGTAGCAGCTGAAGCATGGAGTTATAACTTGTTTCCTTCTGGCTAAAGCTCTGAACTTAGGACATGTTAAGTCGCAACACTGCATATCTAAAGTGACGAGGACAAACTTGACCTTACTTAGTAATGTTTGCAGCATCTTATATCTACAGTGGTGCCTAGACGTACAAACATCCCGACATACGACCATTTCGAGTTACGACCAGCTCTTGCCGCAAAATTTTGCTTCGACTTGCAGCCGGAGCTTCCAGTTACGAACACAAAAAGGCAGGGGAAAGGGCAGGGAATTCAAATTGCTAACCATTGGTAGGCGAAGAGGCTGCTTCTTTGTAGCTCTTTCACCCCAACGGTCTCTAGTTTCTGTAACCATACCCATTCCCAACCTGGCGGCAACTGACTGTTTCCCCCTTTTATTTCTGCTGTTCCCACCTCTATTTCCACACTCTGACGTCTGTCTCTTCCCGCCAATTCTGCTGGGACAGGCGGCCCCATTTCCAACCTGCGCAACTCTTGTTCCAGTTTCCAGGTATCAGTGCCCCGTTGTTCTCTTTTTCGAGGGGTGGGGATGGTAGAAGTCTGAACCTCACTTTTTATGTTGTTTGACATCTACATGAAGCCGCTGGGGGGGGGTCATCAGGGGGTGTGGAGCCTCGTGTCACCAGTATGCTGATGATGCACAGCTCTACATCTCCTTCTCATCTTCCTCAGTGGATGCCGTTCTGTCCCTTCAGCGCTGCCTGGAGACTGTACTGAAATGGATGCAATCGAATGGGTTGAGGCTGAATCCGGACAAGACGGAGGTCTTGAGGGTGGGTGGTCCTTCCGTCAGCGGCATAGGCAACTCCCTTTCTTTCGGGGGGACGACCCTTGAAGCAAAGAATGAGGTCCGCAGCTTGGGGGTACATCTGGACCCGGCGCTTACCATGGAAACCCAGGTGGCGTCCGTGGTCCGTTCCGCCTATTTTCATCTATGGCGGATTGCCCAGTTGCGCCCATATCTTGATCGGGGGGCCCTCACTACTCTTGTACATGCGCTCGTAATCTCGAGATTAGACCATTGTAACACACTCTACGTGGGGCTGCCTTTGAGGCTGATGCGGAAATTACAGATGGTCCAGAATGCGGCAGCCAGGCTACTGAGTGGGGTGAGAAAACACCAACACATCTCCCCCACCCTGGCTGCTTTGCACTGATTGCCCATCCGTTTCCGCGTCGACTTCAAAGTGCTAATGATTACTTATAAAGCCCTAAACGGTTTGGGACCTCAATATTTGGCAGACCGTCTCTTCCCACCCAGATCTACCCGAACCACCCGTTGTAGCCAGCAGGGACGGCTGAGGGGCCTGAGAGGGCTCGGAAGGAAAAAACCAGAAACCGGGCCTTCTCGGCGGTGGCCCCTCGGCTGTGGAACACCCTTCCAACAGAAATTCAGCTGGCACCCTCGCTGGGTGTTTTTAAAAGACTGTTAAAAACTTGGCTATTTAGGCAGGCCTTCCCTCCAG
The DNA here is from genome assembly GCF_051106095.1 of Pogona vitticeps. Taxonomy (NCBI): domain Eukaryota; kingdom Metazoa; phylum Chordata; class Lepidosauria; order Squamata; family Agamidae; genus Pogona; species Pogona vitticeps. Next base: position 318,499,959 of record NC_135783.1, on the reverse strand, counting down.
TCAGCTAACTCTTTTCATTTCTTTTTTCTTATCTTATCCTAACCTAGTATCCTTTCTTAAATTGTTTTAATTAATATAGAAATTGTATTTTATGATTATATATATATTTTTATAGATCTATTTTATGTTGTAAGCCGCCCCAAGTAGACAAGGTCTAGAGGGGCGGGGTATAAATTTAATAAATAAAAATAATAATAAAAAATTATTGTCTGTGGAAGGGACGGCACTCAACTGAGTGTCTCTCTACTCTTGGCCTCACTCTCACAGACTGCTAATAGCAATCAGGCAGGTTTGTACTCTGCTTTTTTCAGAACTCACTTGGAATAATATGAGCAGTTCTGGAATTTGTCCACAGGAAAGTGGTTAAGACAGTAAAGGATCTGGAAACCAAGACCAATGAAGAAAGAAAGACTGATGGAGCTGGATATATCTAGCCCAGAGAAGACTGAGAGATAATTTGACATCTGCAGCATTTTTGAGGATTTCAAAGGCTGTCATGCAGAAGATGAAGCAACCTAGCTTTATAACGTTTCAGACGGTAGGACGTGAACTAATGGATTTGAATGACAAGGCAGGATATTTCAACGAAACATTAGGAAGAATTTCTTGACAGTATGAGCAGTCCAATAACCAAATGGATTATCTCAAAAGCTGGTGGATGCCCCCGTCAATGGAGGTTTTAAGACACCAACTAGATGGTAATGCATCAGGCATGCTTTAGTTGTGGATTTCTGACTTCAGCATGGGGCTGGGCCCAGAGAACCTTTGGGGTCTCTTCAAGCTCTACAGTTCTGTTATTTTTTTCTTATCCACTTTCTTAATTTTTGGTAACAGATTGTACTCTGGGAATTCCTTCTGCTTTCTGCCCCCTTCACACTGAACATTAATCACATCACACATCACAGTAATTCATGAAATACAAACTTGAGATGACCACCCACAGACTGTACTGATTTGCATACAGACAAGTAGTGCATGTTGTTCCTAACAAATATATTCCACACTGAAGGGCAAACACATAAAAACAGTAGGATGAAAGTTACTAAGATCACACTAATATGGCTATTTTGTTTCAACAAACCTAAATACTAAGATAAATATGTGTATGGGGTATACCTCTGACACCTAGAAATGGGTAGTAGCCAGTTTGACCCTTTTCCATGACCCATGATCTTCATGACACTTGGTGTGGAGAAAGAGTTACATCTCCTCTCCTTGAAGCCAATAAAACCCCTCTTGATTATAATTTAGATAAGAACCACTGGATTGAATAATAATGACTGAAACTCCCTTCGCTGTTTCACCTTGAGACGTCCATCACTGGGTTAAACATGATGCTAATTGCATTTGGATTGATTAATTTCTCTCACTCCTGTCTATTCGAATAATGCTTAACAAAATAATCACAGTACCCAAAGCCAAATCTTCTTCGTCAAAGGAATGAAGCCATCAGAACCAGCAGAGATGAAAGAAATGAAGATGACCCGTAATTACTGCTACGGTGATATCATTACCATATTATAGAAAATGAGTGTGGTGAAGGGGGAGAGAGGGGGCTGCGATTATTATTTATTTTTTAATAGAGCCTTACCTCTCAAGAATGCAGATTCAACACACTGGAGCATGGAGACATACAGAACTACTCTCTGGGAGCAGGAGTGGAGAAGATCTTATCTATTAAACTGTAAAATGTGGTGACAAGTCCTGTAGACATATTACATGCTGTGAGCTATTAGTTACTCTCCCTTTTGTTGAAGTAGCTCTTCCTGCTTTAATAGCATTTAAGATCTTTATGACATCATGATATCTATGACATTTCACAGTGATGTATAGTGTGAAGAAACTATAGTTAACCCTGACTCTAAAATCACCTTTTTAATTTCAAACTTCCTTGTTATTCGCGGCCTTGTTTTGAAACTCTGAGTTTCAAATCCAGCTCTGATCAAAAGAAAACTCCTGTTGAAATCACAATTATTCCAAGTCACAAATCTAAATCAATAAATGAACTGCTAACTGAATCAGATTATATATTTATTTCCTAGCAACCTCCTAGTTTGCTTTAAGTAAGTAGTTTACTACTTACAAGTGCCTTTTTATATACATACTGTTTTGAGAAATCTAATTTAGGATCAGTAAGGAATGTTTTGAGTCCAGTTTTCCTTGAACACCTTCTTATGTTTGAGAAAACCAAAAAAGCTTGGAAATTTTATAGAACTGTAAGCCTGCTGCACTTTGCAATGTAATTGTAGTGTATTTAGTGCACTTTTCCCAGTGCTTGTTACGTCTGCCCCCTAGTTTCAGGATGAGAAAAAAAATAAGAAAAAGCTAAAAATATTTATCTTGGAATAAAACCAGATACACACACGCAGAAAAACCTTATGTGGAACTAGGCAATATGAAACATCATGAATTGAATAAAAAGGACATTTAGGTAGATAAACACTATTTAAAGTTAGGGAAGAGAGAGAGAGGGAGGCCGGAGATATGCAAACGCTTATGATAGCAAATTAGGAGCTATGATATTAGCTGCATAACTGTCAGTATTCTAGTATTAATGATATTGTTATCACAATGTGCATAACACATATGTATTTGTTTGCCCCAGCATTGTCCTGGTTATTGAACTAACTAGTCGCTCCTGGTTATTTCAATTAGATCTTCTATTATTTCGTCTTTGTTTTATTACTTTGTTAACTGGTTTTATTGTATGTAACTAGATTTAACTATCACATACTATGTTTGGATTTTATAAAACAAAAAGCAGTATGATTTTTTCTTAACCGAATAAAGAAACATCTCCAGCATCTGTCCTCAGTTTTCAACACAAACTACTAACCCTTCATGAAGGATACTTAGTAATATAGAAATTGTCTTGCTTGGGAGCCATTGTTCCTGCCTCAGCGATACTGGTCAGCCACAGCCCACCAGAGACATTTTTCATGGCGATGTTCTTACCTTGCAATAGCTCATCAGTGGTCACCGGTACTACCACCACTTTAAGGACGCAAAGCAAATAATAAAGACTCTCACCTGCAAGCGTCATAACTAAAGAGTACATCCTTCATAGGTGAAATAGGTTGAAGAGCAAAGCATCTTTATCTTTAAAGTAGGTAGGCAAATCTAAAGTCTGGGAGAATAGGCATACACTTACTCTGGACAGGATAATATTTTACTCAGACAAAGCATAAAGGATACCTTTTCTCTTAGAACAAGAATCCTTTATAATATACATCTCAGTGGATTTTATCTTTTAAATGCAAGATAACATACAAAAAAGGATTTGGAGAAAACAGAAATGAACAGAGTTCTTTTACTTGGGAATACTTACAGAAAATCTTCAAATAATATCTGCCATATTTAGCCTGCATTCTGTGTACTGTACTTCTCCCAAGCAGTATCATTCATTTATAAGGTCATGTAATACTAAATGCATTCCAGAAGAGAGATGTGTGCATGTAGTGTCCCTAGTGTCCAAACATGGATTTTCCTACTTACTACTCTGTGGCTGAAATCCTGTTGCTTAGTGTAGTAACTACACTAGAGTAGGCCAACTAAATCAGAGGGGCTTTAGTGAATCAACCCATCTGTAATTTCCACTGATTCATAAGGGCTTCTCTAATTGCAATTTACTTTAGCATAGGAAGCTGCAATTAAAGGAGGTTCATGTGAATCAAAGAAACTTACATTGCACTTGGCTGAACAAATCTCCATTTATTCAATGTGCCTATTCTAGTCAGAACTACCATGCTAAGCAGCAGGATTTCAGCCAATTTATGTATACATACTTACCTTTCTCTCTCTTGACAGAGACAATGCCAAGGCTGCCAGCCATCATGGCACTGGGCGTTGTGGTGGTTACATATACTCAGGCTCAGATATTTAATTACTCCACAAACTCTCCTTACATAACATACACAAAAAATTCTGCAGGTCTGGATGATGTCTGTGGAATTTGTGTGCATATGAGGAAGCCAACCTATCCAGCTACAAGCTGAATTTATACTCCCCAGCTTCTATTTCTTACCCATGAATAGCCTATGATCCTGCACTGAGGATGGTGCCATAGATGGTAGGAAGCACAAGCAGGCAGATTTACAGTGGACCCTCGACTTACAGACGGCTCGACTTACAGACTTTTCGAGTTACAGACTTCTCTGGCTGCAAAATTTAGATTCGACTTGCAGCCAGAGAATCGACTTACAGACCAGAAAAAAACCAAAATGGAATAAAAATAGAATAAAAACCACTGGTTATGGGATTAATCGGTTTTCAGTGCATTGTAGGTCAATGGAGATTCGACTTACAGACTTTTCGACTTGCAGCCACCATTCCAATACGGATTAATTCCTTAAGTAGAGGGTCCACTGTAATTGACATGCAGCTGCCGTCCCAGTGGTGAATTCAAATACTGTACTATCAAACTCAGAAAGGAAAAGGCAAACTATATGGCATTCTGTAAAGTCATACCATAGTTAAGTGTCACTTAACTGTTTGGTACGACACATAGTGGTAGCAAGAGGAGATACAGTATACAGTTCAAAAAATAGTAAACACCATAAAGAAATAGGAAATCACATGACACACAAATTCTTTGTACTGATAAATTGATATTCCCTGCAAGTTTTTTAAATACGCCTTCAGAATCATGGTGAAGAGAAACTTGTTTCTATGTAAATCTGAAAATCAAGACTTTAAAGAAGCTGTGATCTGGTACCACTGGAGCATTTGTCATGCCATAACAAAGCAGAGGAACTAGTGACTCATTTTGCTCATTCAGATGTATGTACGTAATTTAGACCATGTACATGTTGATGGAAAGAGCTTAGGGGGAAAAAATAAGTTCATTCTGTAAAATCCCAAAAGATAAGTTCAGATTCTATGGGCTAACAAATGAACTATCTATTAAAATGGCAAATGACAGCTTGGCCTGCTACCCAGAAACATCCGTTACCTAGGCACTTTCAGCTGGGATTTGTGCTGAATGACGTTTCCTGTAGGTTAATAATTAGTTTCAAACATAACAGTCCAGTGTGGCTGTTCTCTCCCCAGGAGAGAAAAATAGCCTCAGCGATTTTTTGATTATATGTTCTGATAAGACACAAACTCCGGACTCGCCATATGCAATAGAGGCCACCTGCTCTATGAAGCTGCCACAAGGGACTTTCATGGAAAGGTTTAATAACAGTGCTCAAAGCCTGAGCTGAATTTACATCCTATATCACAAAATAAAATCTTGTAGACACAATCCCATCAGAAGATACATGTTAAAGCCAATCTCTATAAACAAGTATTTACACATTCTGTTTTGTTGCTAAAATATACCTGACTTCATATTTAAAAGTTCCAAATGTTGCGCAAACTGCACATAAATAGTAATTACCTGAATTGTCCTACAAAAACCACAATGTACAGAATTAAAAGACTAGACAACATCCATGAGTTCTTTAATGTGTAAAAATGGTCAAGGAAGCAACAGATACATTAAAACAACAACAGTAATGGTCACTACTGATATGAAGCAACAATTTTCTAATACTTAACAATAAAGGCTAAATCACAGTGTACAATGATTACATTAAAGAGTTATCTGAAGACAACAAAACATCAGAATTTAAATTTGGAAGCACAACAGCAGAAATCTGAAATTTAATATGGTTAGCAAAAAATGGCAATAGTTTTACTGTATGGCATGGAATTATGGACTTATGGTTACTGTAAAAATGAAAGGAGTACTTGAAATGTGGCCTCATCACATTTCTATCAATTGCTTGAATCAGTTGCTTGAATCAGTTGTGTGACCAACAATATACTAAGATGTATGAATGAAGAGCAAGAAATCATAAAATCTAAAATGCAGAAAGCAAGAATGCTTCAGTTGCCAAAGGAGAAAGGAGAAGTATAGAATACTATAGTTGATCATTCAATTAAAATGAAATGGGAAAAGTGCTTATTTCCTGGAGAACACTTGTGACCATTTGGGATGGAAAACAACATTCCCGTTTAGAGCTGCCACATTTAGGATTAGTGCAGTTGTGATAACGTTTGATGAGAGAGAGATAAGAAATATTTTTTTTCATCACCATACAGATCCCTTTCCTGTTAGGTTCTTGCCTTATCCTGCTTCATATGCGTCTCTTTTTTTATAAATGCTGTAAGGTTTCACAGCCAGTACAAGGGCAGATAAAAAACTGGCAAGAACTGCGCCCTGCAGAAGATCTCATCTGGATGTAGGGTTTCATAGTTAATTTGGACAGGCAAGGTTAAGAGGATGAAGAACAAATTCTTATTCAAGGAAATGTGGGTATGTGTCTTAAGTAGGAACACTTTTTCATAATGACTTACATATGACCTATAATGGGCTTTTTCTGAAAATCTGACAAGTACCTATGTCTCCAAGTACAGTGATGCCTTGACTTACGAACGCCCTGACCTACGAACGTTTTGAGTTACAAACAGTTCTGGATGCTAAATATTGCTTTGAGTTACGAACGGAGCTTTGACTTATGAATGAAAAAAACAACTTTCCTGCCCCTTTTTTGACCTAAGTTCATCTTAGGTCAAAAGAAGAAAAAAGAAAATAAATTTCTCCCCCTAGTGGTAGAGGACGGATTAACCAGCTTTGCATTAGTTCCTATGGGAACTAATGCTTTGACATACAAACCGTGCCTTGGCATAAAGACAAAAAACAGCTGGAACGGATTAATCGGTTTTCAACGCATTCCTATGGGAAATGGTGCTTTGACTTACGAATGTTTTGACTTACGGCCACCGTTCCAATATGGATTAAGTTCGTAAATCAAGGTACCACTGTACCAGGGTATATATGAGGTCCACTTAGTTGTTCATATTCTATGATCGTATTCTATGATCAAGACTATTTTTTATTATTTCATACTTGCTTTTCTGAAATTTCTATAAATGTCCCTTTATTTCTGTTCTAATCCAGTCAAGAGAACTGACTTCTTTAATTCATAGTAAAGCATGTAACATTTTAGCTCAGAGGTTAATGATGTGCTCAGATACCGAAGCAGCTATGCACTGTACTTCTCTTGGCTACAGCCCAGCTGGTATTAAGTCTAGCCATTTTCATCACAGATGTTGCAAGCCGAACTTTCTCCCAAACCAGCTTATTCCTGATTTTGGTAGGATAACACACCTGGCATTAGAATTAGTTTCTAGAATTAGATAGACATACAGTATACAGAAAAAAAACAAGTTCTGTGCCAAAGCAATAGTTTTAACCAATTTCACTCAAGCACAGGGTGACAAACTGCTTTTAAGACTTCGGCAGTCTTTCACATGTTTTAACTTTGCCTTCATATTCAAGGGAACCAAGAAACATATAGATTATAACTGATAAGCCAGAACAGTTTTCCTCAACCTGATGCTCTACAGATCTTCTGGAATACAGATATTTCTATATCCAGCCAGTACTGCTAATTCTGGGATTTGCACAGTATTACCCACATAATAGACATGCAGAAATCCATATATACTTCTTTGTTGTCCTTCATAGGGAAATAATGTTTCAAATTCATGCCTAGAAATGCAATCAGGAGAAAATTATCATGTGTGTAGACCATCAGCAGGCACAGAAGCAATATTGAAGGGGCAATGACATCTTCAAACAGTTGAAGGAGGGAGGAAGGGAGGGAATAACTCAGAAATAACTGCTAGTAATGGGGTAAGGAAAAGAGTAGGCAGGAGAAATGCTGAACAAATATCACGACAGAGGGACAGAAAGAAAAGGAGAGAGAGAGAGAGAGAGAGAGAGCAAAACGTGGAATGAAGGAGAAAAGGCATGAGGCTGTAGCTAAGCAGCTGAACTATCCAGCAGCTGTATTATCCAGATATACTTCTCCCATAGGATTTGAATTTAAAATGACTACCAAGAAGGTAGGGGAAAGCAATACAGAAGATGGGTTCAATTAGGATGGCAAGAACTAAAATAATAATAATAATAAAAATTTTCCAGACATTTCAATATATGGACAAGCAGAAACCAAAATTCCACAGAATAAGGTAAAGGGGAAAAAGTTTAGGTATCTGGCTGCTGAACCAGAGATTGGGAATTCAGTTCCCCACTATGACTCTGTGACAGGGGCTAGACTTTATGATCCAGAGGGTCCCTTCCAGCTCTGCAGTCCTAAAATGACGAAGAGGATTTACTATGAATAACAAAATGAGACTGTTTGTTCTAAGAGACAGAACATAATGCTACAGCTGATAAATTAGAAATTAATGCTAAGGATAGTCTGCTGTTGTGGTGGATAAAGGCTGCTGGGAGCTATAATAAAAAAAAGTTTTTTATTACAGAGGCAATAAAAACAAATGCTACTACAATCAAAAGGTCCTATGTTGAATTGCTACCCACCTAATTTCAAAATAAAAAGTAATCTGAAAGAGTATTAAAACTAATTTGTGATTTGGCATGCTGATGCAGGAACATGTGCTTCTTGAAGGGTGCTGGTTGCAATCTAAACAGAAATTTCAAGAGAACAAGTAACACCAAGACAATAGGAAAAGTGTGTTTATTGCTTCACTTCATTTTTCATATTATCAATGGAAAGTCAGCTTATAAATCTCGGGTAAATATTTTAGAACATTTGTTTCTGCCCACGATAGTGATTATGGTACAAAAACAGTGAGCTCAGTATATTATGGGACACACACATGGACTCATGGAAGTGCCTTTTTGTACTATACATTTGTGCCTGTACATGCCTATCATTATGTGTAAAAGATGGTAAGAAAACATGGAAGACCAATCAAGAGCCAAACCAGTCTAAATGAATAAGAAAACAAGCAGGGAAAATCCAAGGAACATAGTCAAGCAGTCCAAAAGTCAAAGCAAGCAATTACCAGCACGGGTTAAGTCCAGAGAGGAGCAAGAAGGCGTCAATGACAGGCAGGAGCAAGAAGTAACATTGTTTCTATTTAAAAACCTACTTCTAGACAAAGATCTATATACAGTGGTGCCTCGCACAGCGAGGTTAATCCGTTCCGGATTAACCCTCGCTGTGTGAAAATATCGCTGAGCGGGACAGAAAAGCCCATTGGAACGGCTCCTTTACTCACCGTTCAGCGATGTTCCTATGGCCGGCAGCCATTTTCGCGCCCTCCCCTCGCTTAACGAGGGCGCGAAAATGCTGCGCACGACCATTTTGTGGCTTCTGACGGCCATTTTGTAGCTGCCGAATAGCTGACTGGCGGGTCGCAAAGCGAAGGTCAGTAAGCGAACCGCTTACCGACCTTCGCTCTGCGACTTTCGGCCACAGGGGCCATCGGTATGCGATCGCGCGAAAACGTCCTCGTAGAGCAAATTCATCGCTCTACGGTGCACTCGTTGTGCGAGGCACCACTGTATTTGGGCTGCTGGAGCCTCAGCCAGAGCTCAGCTGTAGGCATTTGGCCTACTAGGAAAGGAACTCTGAAGTAGTATTAGAGGTGTCAAATTCAATTTCATCTTGGGCCGCATCGGCATTATGGTTGCCCTCAAAGGGCCGGATGTATCTGTTAGACTATATAAATGTATCTACTCTTTATCATATTAAATATAATCCTCCTTATTTGATTATTACTGGTTTCAGTAATAACATAAGTAATAACTAGCTCTGAAAGTAAAAGTCTATGATCAAAGTCTAGAAATAATAGCAAGCAGATAAGAACGGGAGTGGGCAATAGCAAGGACTACATTTCCCAAGGTGCTGTACGCCGTCCATGCGGATGCACTTTCTGACTCTTTGCTGCTTGGAGTGCTGGGATTAGAGTCCGCGCTAGGCGGATACCCAGCATCCTTGTGGAGCATTATGGGTGACCAAGTAAACACCTGCGTATTGTATACTGCACAGTAGCAGGCAACACTGTGAGGGCCACATGAAACGGATTCAACTCGCAGGCCTTCAGTTTGACACATGTGCATTAGACTCACTGATCTCCCTGGAAGAAAGAACTTTGCCCCGAAGGTCTCCTCAAGAGGTCATCCTCAAGGAGACCATTTATTTTTGAGGAGGACTCCTCTTGAGGAGAGTTTCCTATAGCCAAGGACTACACTGATGCCTTTACCCTATGGGTTCTTGTAAAACTACCATCTACCAGATTATGACAGTTGTGGCCTAAAACATCTGGAGGGCCAAAGACTCCTCAGCCCTGGTTTAGAGGTTAATATGTATAGGATTCTTTGAAATTCTTTTCTTTGATTCAGGTACTGAGCTGTCTTCTTTTGGGGTTTGGCTTCTTAGGCTCCCAAGGGCCATGGTCTGGAAGATCCAGCAGTTCGTCCTTCTATCAGGTTCATTCTCGCTGGAAGCGTCACTCAGCATGCTTATTACAGACTGACACACACCAGGAAAGGATGTAGGAATACAGTAAGGTGAAATGCTTGGGTTGGAGCACATGAAGGCCATATTAATTTTGTAAAGAGCCCATCTGTTTTGTATTTCTTCTGTTTGGAGTAGCTGCAGGTGGCATCTCAACTCCACATGGGAAGACTCACATTCTTCTAGCACATTTTTTTTTTCATATTTTAAATGTTGGCATGTTGGGTCAAAGCCTCAGTCATCACGCTCTGGTAATGTCCATCATGGTGTTCTAGAAATAATTGATTTAAGGATGTAGCTCTACAAGAATGAACAGTCTCCTATACAGTATTTCAACTCTTACTATTACTGAAAGAAAAGGTTTTTCCTTCAGCATTGAGAATATGTTGCAAAAAGATTTTGGCTATCATGCAATAGTGCATATCTAAACAGGGGATCATCCCCCAAGCTGTTTTTTTTCCCCAGAAATACCTAGAAGAGTACGTACTTGATTGTAATATATATTTTTATACCATACTAAATTTACAGGGAGTTTCCCTCCAGTCTTTTTTTACTTGGACCTTTCAAGTTTTCCTTTGAAGGCAGCTTACTTCTTGAACACAATCCATCCTACCAGTGTCAAGTACAAGAGAAAGCCCTTCTTTATTTTAGCTAATTCATAATGCATAATTCTAATACACATCAAGCACAAAAGGTTTTGAAAGATACTTGAAGCCCTGTTCAGAATGTGTCAGACTACTTCAGAACAAACAGACGCTCATGGTGCAGTTAAATAGCTAGTGACGATTTTGGATATGGGAAAACCCAGGTTCAAGGTTTGCTCTACTATCAAATTCCCTTGTTCTACAGAAGATAAATCTTAAACTAAAATGGTTGTTCTGAGCTCCTAGAAGTAAGTCTGGGATATGAATGTAAACCAGTAGTTCTTAACCTTTTTGAAAGAAACACCCCCTTGAGCCATTGAGGAAGTTATCATCACCCCCCTCCCCACGGTGATGATATCTTTCTTTCTTTCTTTCTTTCTTTCTTTCTTTCTTTCTTTCTTTCTTATTTATTTATTTATTTATTTATTTATTTATTTATTTATTTATTTATTTATTTATTTATTTATTTATTTATTTATTTATTTATTTATTTATTTATGGCACTTAAATCCAATGACCCCTGAAAACAAAATTCAATTCCAAGAAAATGAAATGCCCCAAAAAAGTAACATTTAATGATTTAGTTGCAAGCGAATTTTAAGATGCAAAAAGAAATATAAAAAGGGCATAAAAACAAACCACAATGCAGGAACCAAAAATTTCAAGACGAAAACTCTGAAACTAAATTAAGATTGGAGGAAAATATATATTCATGCACACTGTAAAAAGGCTGCAGCCATCTTAACAGGTTTGGCTTGCTCCAGCGCCCCCCTACCGCCCCCCTTCTGCTCCAGCGCCCCCACGCCGCCCCTTTTCATTCTACCGCCCCCCTGAAAAATGAAATCGCCCCCTGGGGGGCATTATCGCCCACGTTAAGAACCACTGATGTAAACAAATAGTGTTGGTACAGAGCATTTGTCACAATCCACCGTGGAACCTAAAGCAGGAAAAAATTATTCACAAACCCCTAAACTTCTCTATTCCTCTGTGGCACTTCCCAATCCTGAAAAGGAAAGGCATAATGCCATTCATTTTTCTACATTTTTGTACTCTGTCTTTCTACTCAAGCAACCCTTGAAGAAAACTTTAAATATCAGGCTATGTCTTCAAGACTAAAATTTCAACAGAGAAAATACAGCTCCAACCTATGGCTCATAGCTTCAAACATAAATCATTTTATCTTTGTCAGTCATAAACAATATTCTTCAAAAAAACCTTGATTTTTAAAAAAGTTATTATTGATGCTATGCCTCCAAAAGGAAGGCAGTTCAGACTCAAGCCCCCTCTGATCCCGAATCAAATATGGTCAGGGCACTCTTCCAATATATAAATTTCCACCCCAAGTAAACAGTATAGCCCAATGCCACTAGGCATCCCACTTCCTATATCGCATACTAATAATGGTGTAGAATTCCTGAAACACAGGTTTGGACGCATCTAAGTCCTATCTACAGTTACATACTCATTACTAGTCCAGTCACTCTGTATTAGGAAGACAGAAGTATCATTGTGCTTAACAGACTTAGTTCTAGATAACAAGATTTTTCATCTTTAGGGCATCAAAGAATGGATCTCACTTCTGTGTCTACCTGAGGAGGAAGCTGAGATACAATTACTTTTCATCAATCACAAGGACATCATAGAATTAGTCAAATTCTAGCCAAAAAATTCACTCGCAATTTCATTTATAAGGGAAAGGGAAAATCTATTAAGATAAAATGCCAGATATTGCTACTTTAAAATGCTGTCATGTGCTATATAAATGTTGAATAACAATATACTAGAAAACATATATATATACCCATATTTTTACGTTCTAAAGGCTGTATAGCCTGTGCAAAATGATCTTTGTCTCAAAATAATAGTTATTACGTATATGTTACCATAAGCAAATTAAGTAACTTACTGCTTGGGCATGACAACATCTTCCAGTGTGTATATATATATACACACACTGGAAGATATATACACACTGGAAGATGTTGTCATGCCCAAGCAGTAAGTTACTTAATTTGCTTATGGTAACATATACGTAATAACTATTATTTTGAGACAAAGATCATTTTGCACAGGCTATACAGCCTTTAGAACGTAAAAATATGGGTATGAAATTCTGTCCCTAGAAAAATGGAATTCTTACCATCAAGGGACAATAAATCTGTATCAGAATAATGAGGATGATTTCATTATTAAGGGTTATGAAGTCACACTTAAATGTGATCCAAAATTCAAACTCAAGGTGACTCTCCTTGGGTTTTCAAAGTATCAAGCAGTTAGAAGTGATTTACTAGTTCCTCCTTCTGCTGATGCTCTGGAATGATATAGCTGACCCAAAGCTGCATATGGGGAAGGGTATAAAAATCCACACACAGAGTGGGTGATCAGACTGATTCCTGGGAGGAATCTCAAACTCCTAGAGATTTTCTCCAAATCCAGGTGCTCCAAACCCATATGGGCACTTGTTGATAATTTAATCTTTTACTGTTTGCTTCTATTCTTAGCATGAGAAGGTGCAATTTCAAAATTTCTTCCTTTCTTCACATGTGATTTACAACTGAAGGGATAGGGGGAAACAGTCTAGGAGTATGGGTGAATATGAGTAACTACAGACTATGGGTTTGTGACTGTTCAATAAAGATTGGTTGATTGACAACGGGTGTCCTGCTGCATACACAGAATTTTATGTGTGTGTGTCAAACCACACTACTGACTTCCACTTGTCATCTTCTGTTTTCCCATCACTTCTTCCACCCTTAAAACAACACACAAACAATATAATTGGTTAAGGATGGGAATGTCTTTCTAACCGGATGCTTTCTGCCTTGTGGTGGGCAAAACGTGGCCCATGGGGTGCAGGCAGTTCCTAAGGCTGTTTCTAAAGCTCCTGTGGTACCTGAGACCCCCATGCCATCCCAGACAAAAAGGGGATATGTAAAAAATGTCATTTTCCATTTATAGAAGTCTCTAGGAACTGTGATTTTGCTCTAAAATGGGATGCAAGGATACTGGAAAATGGAAATTGCTGTCTTTTCCAATGCTAAATGTTCATTTTCTTGGGCTAGTGGTACCCCTGGTGGGTCCTGGGAATAAAACATTGCCCGCCAGACTCTCCAGCACTGCCCAACTCTATTTAAAAAGACCAGAAGAAATAAACTTGTCTCTAATCTGAAAGTAGCAATTGTTGTTGTTTAGTCGTTTAGTCGTGTCCGACTCTTTGTGACCCCATGGACCAGAGCACGCCAGGCCCTCCTGTCTTCCACTGCCTCCCGGAGCTGGCTCAAATTCATGTTGGTAGCTTCGGTGACACTGTCCAACCATCTCGTCCTCTGTCATCTCCTTCTCCTCTTGCCCTCACATTTTCCCAGCACCAGGGTCTTTTCCAGGGAGTCTTCTCTTCTCATGAGATGGCCAAAGTATTGGAGCCTCAGCTTCAGGATCTGTCCTTCCAGTGAGCACTCAGGCTTGATTTCCTTTAGAATGGATAGGTTTGTTCTCCTTGCAGTCCAGGAGACTCTCAAGAGCCTCCTCCAGCACAATTCAGAAGCATCAATTCTTCAGCGGTCAGCTTTCTTTATGGTCCAGCTCTCACTTCCGTACATCACTACAGGAAAAACCATAGCTTTGACTATTCGGACCTTTGTTGGCAAGGTGATGTCTCTGCTTTTTAAGATGCTGTCAAGGTTTGTCACTGCTTTCCTCCCAAGAAGCAAGCGTCTTTTAATTTTGTGGCTGCTGTCACCACCTGCACTGATCATGGAGCCCTAGAAAGGTGCAATACTAATTTTAAAGCCACGGCTGATTTTTTTAAAAGCATTGTTCCACAATGCCAACCTATCTATGCTGGATCACAGAGTCCATCAGCTTTAGCCAGAATGCCTAATAGCATACTGGCTTGGAAAGATGGGAACTGTGGTTAATACAGCTAAAGAAAACCAGCTGGGATAGGCTGTATAAGGCAGTTGTGAAACCATCTTACCTTCTTACATCACATATACTGCCAAAAATGCCAGACATTTCAGATTATTACTTTCCCTCAGAACTGTTAAGAGCCATAAAAGCCAAATCCCCAAGTAATTATTAAACACAGCACATATTTGGTGAATTAAATACTAGCAACAGCACAACTGCAACAGCTTGATTATAGCTGTTATGGACAGGGTGGGCAGAACTCCCTGTCCCCTGGAGTTCCTGCTATTCAGTGGGACCCACCTACTGATTAATGGGACCGCTTCAAGTTGCTCAAGCAGGCATTCCATTGAAGTAAAGAACAAATATATCCGACTGTAAAAAGATATTCTGAGATGCCATGCTGCAAGAGGAGGCCAGGACAGAGGAAGAATGGTTTCTGAACCATCAGGACAAAAAACTGGAAGTAGATATTCCATAGAATGAGGACCTCACAAATCAATCTTCTAAGCAAAGCTGATCTTGCAGAAATTGCAACACAATATAGGAAGCTACCTTATACTGAGGAAGACCACTGGCCCATCTGGCCCAGTACTATTGACAGTGACTGGCAGTTATTCTCCAGGATTTCAAGTAGGAGTTACTCATGCCCTACCTTATCTAGAAGAACTGGGGGGAGGGAGAGACAAACAGGGTTGGACTTCCTGAAAAATTTAAAAAATGAATCAGTCAATGCTGATTCTTTATAACAAAAAGTAGTGATTGGTCAGTACTAGAAAGGATTCTTCAACCTCCTTTACTATCATAAAAAAACCCAACCTGACAAAATTAATGTTTCAGATTAGAGATTCATGAGCACACTAAAATCCAGTTACAGACAAAATAACTAAATTCTCTATATCACTGGAACAATCTTTTTATTATTTCAGGGATATCAGCACGGTGTTTTTCAGAAATTCACCTCATCTTAATATGAATTGGTAGCGTTTGGAACCCATAATACTTAATATAGAAATCCAATGCAATTTGGGTCAAGACTTGGAAATCCATTAGTGTATGTATCCTGCTCAAATATGACCAAAATTTTAAATAAGTGAATAATTTTCTCTGAATCAGAATTGGATGAAATCTGCAGCTACAGGAGTTTCTAGTTGTAAGGTAAGTGGAGACTGTGTCTGCCAAGCTGCAGACAAGTAAGATACTTTTTGCCTTTAAAAGTTGTACTATATTTCTGAAGAATATGGAACTACCAATAATATTTTCCCTCTCTTAGAAGAATCAGAAGAAATCTACAGGCACAGTTGTCTTTTTGAAGGAAATCATAGCTAATACATTTCAGTTGTATAGGTAGAGGAGTTGGGGGTTAAAAGCAGACTATCTTCAAAGGGATTTTAAAAATGGTTACCATCCAACTAATGCCACTAAGTGGCAAACCTGTAGTGCTGCAAAACAATGGGTGGAATTCTTTTCATGGAAAAGGAATCCTTACATGGATGTGTATTGTAATTAATCTCCCCTTTCTTCCCTCCATGTTTTTGGAAGACATTTGCAGGAAAGGGTACATGACCTATAAGTGTGGAAGTATGAATGATACAGAAGTGCACAATGAGTCCCTAGGCAAGAAACCTGCAAAGCTTCAGAAGGATAGGTGCAGTAATTTGGCAGTCATGAGGCAACACACCATCTTGAGCACACTTGATCTTACCTGATTTGCGAAGCCAAGCAGGGCTGGACCTGGTTACTACTTGAACTGTCTCTTAGACTAGGAGATGCTACACATTCCCCGGCAGGGTCAGGAAACAATCCTGCACGAAATTCTGGATGGCCACTGCCAGTTGGAGTTGACCATACTACATTAGATGGAGTAGAGATGGGCATGAACTGCTGGTTCAGTAGTTTGTATTGGTTCTGCCAATGGCTGCACAGCTGATCCGTGGCTCGATGCCCCACCCCCTCCAGTGGGTGCCCACTCAGAAGCAGCACCCTGGTTTCCCTGCTCCATCTCCTATGGGAGCTGCCTCTGAGCTGCCCACCAGAGGAGGTGAGGTGCCAAACCATGGATCAGTTGCGTGGCCTTCAGCTGAACTGTTGAACTGTTGGTTTGTGCCCATCTCTAGGACTGTCAATACACAGCATCTTCCTGTGCTCTTATGCCTGAAAACTAGTTTCAGGACTTTTGAAAGGGAAAAGTATGGCAACACTGGAAGAACATCCTCCTTTTAGCTTTATCCTTCCCTCTAATCCAGTGGTTCCCAACCTTGGGTAACCCAGGTATTCTTGGATTATAACTCCCCAAAAAACCCAGCCAACACAGCTAGCAGTGAAGGCTTCTGGGAGTTGCAGTTCAAGAACACTTGGGTTTCCCAAGATTGGGAACCACTGCTCTAATCCATCTCATCTGTACTTCTCATCACACCTAACTAGCATGTTCTATCTATAGTGACACAGCAATGCAAATAATAATTAATAACCAGACAATACTTTAGAGTGCTATACTCAGACCTTTTCACTTTAATCTAGGGTGAAGAATGTTTTTACTGCAATGGCTACATTGCTAATAAGATTCTATGTGGACATAGTAGTATCCCTCTTGGAGTCTTCTTAAATCTGAAATTGTTCCTTCCCACCATTCATTCTTAGGAGGCACTTACACTCTCAGTGTAAGAGTTTATACTGAATCCTAAGAACAGCATAGCATCTACGTGCTAATATGTTAGACTCTTTTTCCAGATTATAAGGCAGTAATAGATCCTGGGAAATCCACCTGGTTATGGTCTGAAAAAGCTACAGTTACACTTGTTTAAGGATAAAAAAAAATCCAGTACAGAAAACAAGGGAAGCAATACAGAAAACAAAAGCAAATCTGAAAGGTGAGCAAACCCCACAAGCGAAGCAACCATTATTAGCGTGTCGATAGCACACTTGTTAAAAATGTATATTTTAATTTTCTGTATTGCTAAAGGTCCCAATTTGCCCAGAGATCTAGCTAAGCTACCATTTTCTACCATGACACAGTCTAATCTTTATTTAATGGATTTAGCATCTATCTTCACTAGAATGGTCTCCAAGGGAAAGGGGAGGGAAGAATGAAGGGGCCTAGAAGAGACGATCAGAGTCCCCCCCCCTTCTTCTCTTCATCCATCCGGCGCTCATGTTTGTGTTCAAAATTCAATTACCTCCTTATTGATACTTCACAGAGATATTTAAGCTACAAACATGAAGCCCTGATTTCCCAAGGGGCCATGGCCCTCTCTATTTCACTGCTCTGCTTCCCCCTGGGTGAATTCCTGAGGCGTCCATATTAATAGGTAATCAGTCACAATTCATTTATTAAACAGCTAGCAAGGTTTATCAGCCTGTCCTGATTAGCCAGAAGAAGCCACTGAATTCCTAATTTATTTATGGAAATCTAAGTGTCTTTTTGAATTCTATTCAAGAGACAGGGTGCTAAAGATTTGGCAAGCTGAATTCTAACAGGGAAGCAGCAGGCAGCCCAGGGAACATGTGGTTCATCCTGAGAAATGCACTGTAACAGTGACCCTCAGCATGGTCATGGATTAGGGGCTAAGGAACCTGGTTCCACAGGAGTCATTAGATTGCTCATCACTAATCAGGCATTATTACACTTATTAGAATCACAAGTCCAAAGACCCTGAGCACAGACTGGCTCGCCATTGCTTCCCAGCTAAAAAAAATACCTCCGTGGAATTCTAAGTCACAAAAGCATTTTGTTCAAAATATAATTTTTAAATGTACTAAGAACAAAGCCACCAAAACTATTTTTAAAAAATTGTACAAGACAATTTCACATTTTAGAAAAAAAGCCGGGAGGCAAAATCTGGTATCCTTACGCATGCGTAACTTTGATAGTGTAACTTCTGGAGGCAAAGTGCTTTAAGTTATGGAATCACAGTGAGCATTACCTATAGCGCAGTGAATTGTGCAACTAAGAAAGCAGCAGTTAATATTTAGAGATTGTTTAAACAGAGGCAATTTGCATCTAAACATTGTACAGTTAATGTGATGCTGGCATGACTACTGCAAGAAGATTTTAGCCATACGTACTTTTATTGCGTTTTTCAGATAGAACTATATATGGACACTTAATTGGCTGCAGGAGACTGCGTCCCATGGAATTACGTGAATCTCAGTTTAAGAGAAACAAATGACTTAGCACAGATAGTCCTGATTTATATGTTTTGCTTATGTAGTGCATGTGTTAAAAATCATTTGAATTATTTTATAACCTGAAATGTTATAAATTATCAATCCCAAACAGAATAGTCACTTCTCTGCCTCTTCTTCGAGTGGGGTTCTCATACTCTCTCCTGCTACACCCAAGCTGTTCTGTTCTTGGGATATAAGCATAATTCCCTTGAGGTAATGATGTTTCATGGGATGCCGCACAGAAGTACCCCTTTGAACCTGGTAGAGCTGCCATAAGACACAGAAGAAGCATAAATCCTTTCATGAAAGCAGATGACCTAGAGATATGGGTTTGGGTTCCAGCCCATGAATGTTGCATTTGTTGATGTACCTGTAAATAATTAACTTGGAAGACTAGCACAGATTCATTAAATGGTGTGTCACTGTTCTAGTAAAAATATGGCAGAGAGATCCAAGGAACAAACTGAATATATGCAATTCCGGTAAAATTGGTAATTAAGCCTCCTGTGCTAATGGGGCTGCTCTCATTTCCAGCAGCTGTTTTTGAAATAATTGTGGTATGTTCTTTAGGAAAGCAAATGTGAACCATCTTCAACACCTATGGCCTTAGGCCTCCTGTAATATTTTATCTTCCCAATTTAATTTAAAAAATACTTTGAACTTACTAAGCAATTAGGAAATTGTTAACGTAAATGGGAAAGTGAAACTTTCAAAAGCCTGGACTAAACAGTCTTCTCTATTCTCTACTCTGCTCCTAATACCTTCTTTAAAAAGTCTTTGTCTTCATCAGAAAATTCTATTATTATTGTAATTATATCACTAAAAGAATAGTTGAGCAGACTTTAACCCTATTTTGAAAAAAGATACCTCTAAATTCTTC
The DNA here is from genome assembly GCF_051106095.1 of Pogona vitticeps. NCBI lineage: Eukaryota > Metazoa > Chordata > Lepidosauria > Squamata > Agamidae > Pogona > Pogona vitticeps. The sequence goes on along the minus strand of NC_135783.1, from coordinate 318,480,043 downwards.
CATGTAGAAAAATATGTGTACTACCAAACCCATGCTCATTGCAAAACACAGTGAGGATCTACTGAATCTGGATTAAACATTACTCTAAGCAGTTCATTCTCTTCAAAAAGAGCTGACTTTCCCTTGACAAATGCATAGGCATCCTTCAGTCTCGAGAGACTATGGTAACATGCTCTGAATTGAGGAGTGTCCTCTCCAGAGCATGAAGCCCGGGTAATTTATTTATTTATTTATTTATTTGATTTATATCCCGCCCATCTGGTAGGTCGGTACCACTCTGAGCGGTAAGGTAATATGGAGGATAGGCTGTTACCCAAACAGCAGATCCCCCCTCTCCACATTGCTGAAATGGTCCAATGGAAAGGCAAGAGCCAATACAACTGGTTCCAGCAATGTCGCAGGAGCTGGCAGAACGACACATGCTGCCTTCGGGACTCCAGCTCCGGATTTTGCCTCGAGGTTAACTCCTGAATCCTTTTCCATCAGTGGATATAGCCACAAGGCAGTGGAGATTTGAAATCGGAGTTTTCCTTCTCCTAGATGGGCTGCCTTCCATGGCTGACGAGCCCCACCTACCCGGCCTTGACAAATGAATCAACAGAGAACAAAGTTGCAGCAGGAATTTCTTACATGTGATGGCAGAGTGATGGCCTAGAACTCAGAAGAATGAATGTACTGAAATCCCCACTTAGATTTGGAAACTCACTGTGAGTGGCACTGGTAAAACTACTCCTGAAATACCTCACATAACTTGGAAGCCCTACTAGGGTTGCCATAATCTGGATGCAATTTAGTAACATAACACACAAGCTAAAAAGCAGGACCATAACATTACAGCGATGTTAAAAAAATGTTGGCAGATTTGAGGGTTAAGAAAGAAAAATAAAACATGTTTAAATTAGAGAAACCCAGCAGTAATGAGCATTTCAATATGAATGCAAAATTCATATTGGTTACCAACACCAGCTGTGTGAGCATCAAGAAGCACTCTGCACTCTTTTGATCACTTTCCCCAAATACATAGGGCTGGAGATGATGGAAGCTCCTATCCAATAATTTTGGGGAGTGTGACAGGGAGGAGTCTGTTTCAAGTATTTTGTTACCACAACCAATGATACTTCTTCTGTACTCTTGTACTTGCAGCAGCTCAGTCAACATTAATACAGTATTTTGTTAGCGGAGTGGACAGTATAACACTGACATTCTAACACAGCAATGTAGCCTTCTACAGTACAGGGTAGGAAGCAAATCAGTACCTAGATTCCACCTGGCTTGGGAGATATATTCTGAAGACCTAAACTCCCATGATCACTACCTTCTCCATTATTTCCATAATTTTCTCATGGATATCCAGTTTTTCCAATGCTTTTGTAGATCAAAATTTAAAGGATTTTAAGTCAATTTGGGGACATACCTGCAACAGTGCCAGTTGGATGTGCCTCACTTTGTGATACAAACATTATTTTTTAGAAGTTGCTGTTTATTTCTTAGACATTACCCTTAAACAGCCTATAATAAAGGCAATTTTTTTTCAGAACCTAATTTTCCAAGCTGGGGTCAAAGAAGTTTCATGGTAACTGCCAACAAGGAACTTAAGTGAAATCAGCTGAAATTCTTGACAAATCGGAGTGAAAATAAAGCCATTCCAGTGCACTTGAAGGGAATACAGTTTAGAAAGTTATTCAAAACAGGCACGCTGCTTAAAATAACCAAGTCTAAGGCTACCACATTAATAGTCTTATTTGTACAAACAGTGCAGTGGTTTAATGAAAATTGATTTTAAAATTGATTTGTTAAACTAGAGCAAAATACTGAGAAAACAAGCATATACATAACTAATTATGATGGTTGCATTTGACCTGAATGTTTACTGACCGAATATTAAGTATTCTCATATATTTAAAAAAAATGTTAAGAGTACCAACATAGACCATTTCAGAGTAAGAATGGTGGTAAGATCTAGGTTTAAAAAATAAGATAGCTGAGGACACACAGTGACCCTAGGAAAAATCACTTTACAGTTCATCTAGCAGAAAAATTGAACCACTTCTTTTTTCTAACTCTGGAACATTTATTCTTGTTAATCTATATTCTTGTCAACTTACTGATGCAATAGACCAAACTTTCCCCATCAACTCACTACCAGTGAAGTAAATGTTACATAATAGACATGACTGAGACCGCTGATAAAGAAAACAAGTATACAGTCAAACAAAATGCCAGGGACCCCTCAGGAATAAACATAACTAAGCATTTGAGTATATCCATTAGTTTTATGTTGCAATTAACAAAACTCTAAGCATTTTTAGTATATATGTACTGTACAATGAAATGTTATTACTAGGAACTACATTATCGGATGTGTAGAAAAGACAGAACGTATCTTCCTTATAGTGTCTCTTAGTAATATATTCTAAATCTAGATTGTTCTGATATTAAGGGCCTCCATATTCAACTAATTAATAAGCAGTTTTGAACAAAATTTATGTCTGTGGCATCTCTCAAATATACAGTCAATGCTATTCAATTATTTCTGTTCCAATAAGATCCTTAAAAATGTGCGGAAGCAGGACAGTTGCAATATCACAAATGAGCAATGTCAGGCCATACACTTTTGAGCTGCATTTTGTGTATTTTGGCCACACGGTATGTTTTGTGAATTTTTTGTATATTTTTAACTGTATTTTATATGTTTCAGCCATGGATATATTTCGTGGACTGGTCACCTGACCGTAATAAATAAAATAAATTCTAAATGTCAGTCTTTTAAGCACATCTTGGCTAGACCAAATGAATCTACTACCAAACTTCTGTACTGATGGTATTTTACACTCCTTGTGTTACCTATAAAAACCTATAATTTATACCAGAGAAGGTGCAGGAGGGTAGAAACATATTTTCATATATGATGGGAATGTCCAGTGATGCCCGAATTTTGGTCAGAAGTAGTTGACAAAATCAATTCCGCTGCCATTCAAGCCTTCAAGTGAAACCCACTGGCAGTGTTATTAAATACAGTGGTGCCTCGCTTAACAGGCACCCCGTTTAACGACGAAATCGCATAGCGATTAACTTTTTGCGATCGCTTTTGCGATCGATTTGCGATGTTCCCTATGGGGGAAATCGCTTTGCAATGATCGGTACCGTTTTGCTTACTGATCATCACAAAGCGATGATTTTTTAACAGCTGATCGGCGGTTCCAAAATGGCTGCTGGGTTAAAAAAAAAAAGGCCACCCGCTCTTTTCTGGGATAGATTCCTCGCTTACCGGGCAGTGAAAATGGCCGCTGTATGGAGGATTTTCGCTTAAAGGTGAGTCTGAAGCTCATAGGAACACATTGAAGGGGTTTCAATGCATTCCTATGGGCTTTTTAATATCGCATAGCGATGAAATCGCTTTGCAGCGATTTTTGCTGCACCGATTATCGCCGCTATGCAAGGCACCACTGTATCTTTATATTTAACAACTTTTCACTTTTACGGTTGTTGTGAGTTTCTTGGGCTCTTTGGCCATGTTCTGAAGGTTGTTCTTCCTAACATTTCACCAGTCTCTGTGGCCGGCAACTTCAGAGGACAGGAGTCAGAACTCTGTCTGTGCTCTGGTGCAGTTTGTTTGGATAGTTGAGTATTTATAGTTGTGGGATCAGCTTTTGTCCTTTTCAGGAGATGGGTGATTATGGTGATTAGCGTGTTTTTTGTTGTGGGTGTAATGTTGTGATAAGGGAGAGAGATGATCTGTCACTGTGACTGATGGGTATCATTAGCTGGTCTTTTGTGTGCAGTGATCACCGGTCCTTGTGACTGGGTAGAGTTCGCTGACATTTTGCAGGCTGCATTTTTCAGTGCTGGGAGCGAGGGTTTGTTCAGTTTTAAACGTTCTTCTTTTTTGTTGAAGCTCTGCTGGTGTTTGTGGATTTCAATGGCTTCCCTGTGCAGTCTAACATAATGATTGTTGGTGTTGTCCAGTACTTCGGTATTTTGAAATAGAATTTCATGTCCACCTTGTTTTAGGGCATGTTCAGCTACTGCCGATTTTTCCAGTTGCTTTAGTCAGCACTTTCTCTCATGTTCTTTGATTCTGGTGTGCATGCTGCGTTTTGTGGTTCCAATATATACCTGGCCACAACTGCAAGGTATCCGATATTACTTGACCTAAGAATTTTGCATTTGGCCTCTAGAACATTCAAGATTCACTTTTCATCTTTGTACAAAAGGTCCTAAGCAACCAGGTGCTTTTGAGGGGGGGGAAAGAACACAAGAGAGACAGAGAGAACAGAACAGCTAAACTGGGCTGTTTAAGAAAAATATTTAAGAAAAATAATTTGTATCTTCAAAGCTGAGTGTATTCAGTACATCTTGAGACACTGCTATCAGTATACAAACATCTCATACCAACAGGACCCAAGATCTGAAATGGACGGTGATAGACAACAAATTTATCAAGAGTTGTAAAGATTTCAATTCTCTCAATTTTTTTAATGTACTGAGATAACTGAATATCCTGCAAATAAGAAAAGGCAAATCTAGGTGCTTGAACAAGTACTTCCGTAATTTCACCTGATAGTGGTGTAGGAATGGAAGCCCACAAAGTTTCATGCACAAGCACCCTGGGATCTGGGGTTATATATTTGTTTGTGTACTCTGTTGGGAGACTGTAGAGCAATTAGCAGCAGAAGCAGTGCTCCACATCTCTTATGGCTCATGGGCTAGAGATGAGACATGGGAGATAAATGATACAAACATGGCTACAAACTTGTTCACTAAAGTACCATGGCACTATATCCCTGGTGGAACCTTTAATTCTAGTCCTTTTGTGTCTGTGATTAGATGTTGTGACTCACATTTTATGAAACATCTAACTCACCCAGTGCAATCATGACACTAAAACCTAGATTAAGCTTAGTTGCAGAAGACTTGGCAAGGATCAGGTTTGCACTGTCTCTCCTTCCACTATCAGAAAACGTTTCAACCACAATTCAGAACATACTTTTTCAAGATTCAGGTGTGGACATCCCATCCTCTGTCCCCAAATGCTTGTGGTGAAGAACAAGTTAACTTCATTTCTGTTCAGTCCAGAAATATGTGGATCCACTGACTAGTCAATATAGACTCAAAGCCTATTTAGACAGTCTAAATAACAAAAGTCTAAACATTTCCATTCTTGCACATTTACTTATCCTACATAGAGAACATCTGATTGAGAATATTCATTGCAGTTCGTTCGTTCGTTCGTTCGTTCGTTCAATTTATACCCTGCCCCCCTTGACAGCGTCTACTTGGGGCAGCAGTTCAATAGGCACTGCTGGGCAAAAGGCTATAATGGAGTACACACAGAGCTACCAAAGCAGCAGAGTTTCATCTAAAATAGGGTTGAAGTAGACATATAAAGAAAATGGCTATGACTGTACAACCTTGGTCCTCTTTTTTTTGCGATTTTGTTGTCTTTCACCCATAAAAGATGACCTCTGAAAAGGGGAGCTCTCCCCTTGATTTGGTATGCCAGAAAATCAGGCTTCCAAACCCTGGCAAGAGCCTCCATTGATGGGAGAGATTGCTTCTTTCATAAAGTCACTTCCTATGTGTAGCGGGCAACAGATATGTGGCAAGAGAGATTATGGCACTCCAGCAAGCTCCTCTAATTCTTCCTTTTCTTTTAACCCTGCTCAGAAGGCCTCCCTAAGTCTTGCAAGAGAGAAAATTGTGCTGGAATAGCCATAAGAAAGACCAGAGAAGTATTAACATCTATGTGAGTAAACATAAATGTACAGTTAAGAAACTAGAGCAATTAAAAATTACTTCTGAGCCATTTACAGGCCTGTACCAGCTACAGGTGCCCGACAGCATCAAGCATGGCCATAGTCCCCAGAGAGCTATCACACTTCAATTACTATCACTAACATTAGTCATTACTGAGGCTGGCTCGAGTCCCCAGGGAAAGCAGCTTGTGATGACAATACCCAGATTCTCCCTGTAAAGCAATTCATTAGGCAAAGCGGAACAGCTGGGACAGGCACGTGCAGGTTTGAAGAGGGCCCGCCCCACTGGGACCTCTGGCTCAAGACTCTCCGGCTGGTAAAGGAGGGGATCCACCCCAACCCCCACGACAGCTGTAAAGCCCTCGGGGGACACTCCATGTTTAATCACTGCTCCTTAAGCTCAAGGCATTTGATTGAGAATTTAAACTAATGGCACTCCAGCTTGCGGCAGGTTATAGCAGGCATCTGATAGGGGCTTGATGACATTTTTTTATCTTGTTCTAGCATACAGGAGTTAATGAGGCACTTAGAGATTGTCACAGAGCTCTAGTGTATATATTACATTGTACATACAAGAACCCTTCAAGACTAAGCTGACGGGATAGAAAAGGAAGCTGCTGTTGATCTCTGCAAGCCTTTATATTCAGAAGAAGTTAAATTGTTTCAAGAAATCGAGAATCTGGTCCGAATGCTGCTATCTGCATGATAAAGATCTTTATATATGGTATGTTCCAAAAATAAACTCCTACGTCAATCACAACTAAAGTAGTAATCCTATGTACATTTTCGTTACGAATAAGTACAGTAAACCTAGGGGAACTTATTCTTGACTAAACATGCAAAAACATATACTGTAACAGTATATGCTCTGATTATCATCATTTGTTAAATCTTCCACCCAAAAGCCAACAGCCTTTTCACATATCTACTAGTCAGGACCGTGCAATAATAAATACCACTGTACAACATTTGAAATACAAGTTTTAATTTGATTTCAAATCACCATCCTCTGTGACTTTGTACTCACAAACAACTATTTCAAACATATTCATGGCTGACCTAGAGCAACACTTTCTTAATTGTTACAACCAAAGCCACTCCTCTGTTTAATGTGCATTCATGACATTTTCCTGATCTGGACCCATGGAAAGAAACCCTTAGAGAAATTCCACCAGGATTTCAATAACTTTCATCTGAACATCAAAACTCATCCTTGGACAATCTATGTTAACAGGTGCATTTTCTAGACACGACTGTAAAACTAAAACATGGACATCTTAACACCACACTATACCGGAAATACACTGATTCACTTACTCGCTACTACTGAACATAAACACTGCAACAACTGTACTGGATTGTGTATCCCAGATGTAATTTGCTCTTTAACAGATCTACCTTAAAAACTTCAAAGGCAAACGAGAGGATCTTAACTTATTGTCATGCTGTTCTTGTCATCCATTGCCTGGAGTAATTCACATAACATTATAGCTACTTACAAACCTTCCTATAAAGGAATGGTCATTAACAATTGTAAAAAGCCAGGTAAAAACAAAAGTAAAAAATAAAAAAGGTAAAGACTTGTAAAAAGCCAGTATTCTTAGTATAATTAATATTCATGTTGTCCTACTATTGTTATTCTATGTCAGAGGTTCTTACATCTTTTGCAGTAAAAGCTTCAATGAAATATATCTGTATATCAAACAGGCTATCACCCTGTTGTTAAAGGGTGTTGCCCACTGACCTTCTTACCAACCAACCAACCACAATCTCTGTTTTTTGATATTATATATAAATATTTGCCATAGTAGCTCTCTCTCTTATGTCTGAGAAAGTAGACTCATCCGTAGTAGGCTCATATTAAAATATAACAGTCTTTAAGGTGCCACCAAGTTTTTGTCTTTTTATTAGTTCTATTTTTATTTTGTTTTTACTTATACTTTTAAAAAAATGTTTCTGAGGAAAGAGGGATGGAGAAAAAAACTCCCATGAATACCCAGATCCTTATTACCCATTGTACTTTATGTTCTGGCCTATATTGCCATTACTTTCATATATTTAAATCTAGGTGAGTTGACAAACACTACACCACTTGCGATGTGATCAAATTGTGTTTGTGAAACCCAGATGACCTGAGGTCAGCCGATTTCTAACATCCAAAATCTCTATGCATATAGCAGATCTTGACAGCAATTTAAGTGTAACATGTACCCTGTTTCCCCTAAAATAAGACCTAACCTGAAAATAAGCCCTAGTATGATTTTTCAGGATGCTTGTAATATAAGCCCTACCCCCAAAATAAGCCCCAGTTAAGTGAAACCCCCACCCTTCACCATTGTGCAGCAACCAGAAGATGGCATGACAGTATTTGAATAAATGTAGATTATTGTGCATCAAAAAAATTAAACATTCCCTGAAAATAAGCCTTAATGCTCTTTTGGAGCAAAAATTAATATAAGACTGTCTTATTTTGGGGGGGAACAGGGTAGAACTGCACTTACGAAGTGAGAATGTGTGCCCTGTTATTCCAGAAGATGCCATGCAAGTATCAGTGATAAGTTTCAAAGTTAGCAGCCACTGACACAAGCAAAAGGAAATGAGCTATCAAACAGTCCATTATATTCCAACAGAGCCAGGAGAGGCTTTATTTTAAGCTTTTCATTCTTCACTCTCTGAATCTGGTTGGCAGGAGAATATATCAGAAGCGCTGGACCCCGTGCACTTTCTTGGTGTTTGACAACTGAATGAGACATTCTACAAAAACATCATGAATAATCTTGAAATGTCAGAAATCCATTTTGCAGCACCAAACACCTAATAGTCCTTATACTAAGACAAGCAACAAAGTCTCAGAAATGTCTGTCACAAAAAATTCAATGATCACTATCAAATAAAATGATTTGAAGTAGAAATAGTAAACACTGAACACTTGGCACATTTAAGAGTGCTTAAAAAAAGCACTTTCTCCTAAAATCTCCTTCTACAAGCAACAAAAAAACTAATAACATTTGACAATTATGATGCAGTCTCCCAAGAAGTATTTAATCTAGAAACTGTAGTGAGACAGTTAGACAATGTTTATTATACTACATGCAAGCAATTCGTACCTATGTATAGCAGCATTTTTGTATTATTAGTTAATCACATCATACTATATCATGAAGCAGCTTCTTCATTGCTTTCCTTTTAATTATATACAGTATAGTTCAGTCAGTTATTAGTTTACCAGTGAGACAAAAAATAACCACCACTATCTAATCTCAATTTTTACCCCAAACACTGCAACCTCATATTCTGGTAGGTTAATGCTAACCAAAGGGTGAACCCTACACTGCCACTAGTAGCCAAGTGTGTTCTTCCCCAAGAGAGGCCTGTAAAACAGGACAGTCACTGACAGCAGTACAATTACTGACACAGATACAGACTTTATGGACATGTTTATCTCTGCTGTAAATCCACACTCTCTCTCCACTCCGATTCACAAGTCATAAAGAAATTGCAGATAATGAAAAAGTTGGTGAAATTTACAGCATGTCGGAAACCTCAGACAGCCAGAAGAAATTAAAGAGCTGACTGAGGATAAATCACACAGGTACAATTAAAACTTCCTATACCTCCTTCACTTCTAAAACTGGCATGCAATCCAATAGAGGTGATAAAAAATTGGGGTCATGATCTTCTGGCCGCAGGTAGTTAACAACATTATATGTCAAAATTAGCCAATTCAAGGGTCCTACGTTCATCCTAATTTTAAACTGGTATTTGCATGGTTTGCTCATGCAGCAGCATTATTTTTAGAGCAATGCAACAAAGAGGCAGGTGATTATCTTGCTCCTTTATAGGTGAATAGCACAATTAGTATACATTAAAATAAGACCCAAAATTATCAGAACTGGGCTGAGAGAAACCAGGTATGAATAAGAAAACTTAAAGAAAATATTACAGGTGCTACTGTCACAGTGCTGCCATTATTTTGAGGTGGGGGAGAAAATCAAACAAGTATTTCTCTATCAATAGAAAGTTTCTGTCAGTGAAATAAGGAAGGATGGGATATTTATGGATCACCCCTTCTTACCGTAGTTCCTGTGGCACCCAAAATTACCCCAGTGGGTTGGTGATGCCCCAGAGCAGTATGGGTGAGTCAATGATCAACGAACTTTTTCTCATTCCACTGACAGACATGTTTCTATTGATGGAAGAAAACTAGGGATCCTGCCCTGAGTTACTTTCTGTTTCCGTAGCTCCTTAAGCTGGGTTGTATAAATCCTGCAAGACATCATAGGCATCTTAGTCAACTCTTAGAGAGAGGTATCTCTTCCACCATGAGAAAAAGATCCATCTATCCATCAATCTAACTGAGCATTTATATGTCACCTTGTACCAAAAGATCTCAGATCGCTTGTAAACAACGAGCAATGCAAAAGGATTCAAAGTGACTTCAAATCATTAAAAACACATTTGAACCATGTACTGTAATAGCATATCTCTGTAACCCAGCTAGGCTATTTCTACTCCTCCAAAGCTTTTATGAAAAAACAGGTTTGAACTTTTCACCAAAACACCAGTTGGTACCAATGGGGCCTCTGTGGAGAGGACATTCCATAAGTGAGGCGCTTGGCTGAGAAGGCCCTCTCTTATATCTCCACAGGAATAAATCTCATGCAGGAGAAAAAGCATTCGGCTAGAAACCTATGAGAGGTAACATATCCCTGGGCATAACCAGGAATATCAGATACTAAATATTATGTACAGAGGGCTAGTTTCTTAAAGGCCTATACTGCTTCCTATTTTCTTGCACAGGCTCCTTCCACTGAGGTAGCTCTGGGAAGGTAACTACAAACCCCGGGCACAAACGTGGTCCCCAGTGCCCCTATTCCAATTTTTAATTTTTTTAAAAAAAATCACTGGCTCAAAAGGTCCCTTTGCACCCTATATGGGAGAATTTGTTCACATTTTGAGGGTCTCACAGATTGCCACCCATTAGAAAGTTCCCCATTTCAATGCAAGGTCATGTGTGAAGGTACCCAACTTGCATGCAATGAGATAAGTGAATACGCAGGGAGGAATCAAAGTAGGGAGCTCTTTAATTAGTGGCAATCTGCTGCTGCAGGTGATGACATTTCCCTTACATTGGCATGACCTCTGCAAGTGAACTTTGGTTTCTAGCAAATACAACCTAATGGAAAACTAGAGAGTGCCACTGCTTCTGAGTCAGTCCCATCACTTAGCTCTGGTTCAAAGCAAACAACTGGGCTGTGAATTAGTCAACCATACCTCTTCTAGATACCAGCAAATACCTTTACTAAAGTATAATCTTTAGTTAAAAACCTCTCAAGAATGGGACAGTATTGATATTCCTGGTATTTCTCCTTGGGCAGAATGTTCTACTGGGCAGATTTCACTCTAGAAAGTCTGCCATTCTTCAGGAGAAAGAACCCTCTAACTCTGTTGTTTTTTTGTTTTGTTTTGTTTTTTGGTATGAGATATGTTGGGGCACATATGATTCCTACACCAGGTTTTCAATGAAAGAGACAAATGAAGATGGTAGACAATAACTCTGATTTTCTAAATTCACAAACACAATTTTATGTACTGTATTTATTTGTTTATTATGGCCAGGTGACCAGTTCGACACAAATTTATGGATAGTATACCCTTCTGTTATTGGAAATATCTTTTATTGTATTATAATACAAAAATAGAAATAATCACAGATTTCATCTCATGTACAGAAATATTTACATATCAACAACAGTACATTATATTATTTCAAGGTCTTCCTTGGACTCCCAAAGCTATAAAGTAGCTTCTAAATATGTGTAGCCTTGTATCATCTGAGTTGTCTTAATCCATATCAATCAGATGGCTTAGCTTGAGATCAGCCAGTGAGTTTCATGACTCAATGGGGACTGGAATGAGTGGAGACATGGATATCCCATGTCTCAGATTCACTGGATTTTTTTTTCTGAAGTAAGCATGCCAGACTAATGCATGGGTTTCAGTGTTTCGAAACAACAAAGCCTTGTCTGTTCCTATGTATTTAAAAACATCAGCCTCAACTCCTACATCTCAATACCTTGCCAGTGTGGTGCAGTGGACAGCCTAGCAGATTAGGAATCAGGCAACTGGGGCTGAAATCTCTGCTTTACCATGGAAACTCATTGGGAGGTGGCAATGCTAAAACCAGTCCTTTAATAACTTGCATACCTGAAAGACCTATGAGGATCCCTGTAAGTCAATGCAACTTGATGACACATGACAAAACATACCTTTTATGTGCATCAGATACGTGTACAGTACCTGAAAGCCAGACCTGATTGTAGAAAAAGAATTCCCTATCTTTTTATTCTATCAAAAAATCAGTATCTAGGGCCAGGGATAGGAAACCTTTTACTCTTCAGACATCCTTAGATTCCAGTTCCCATCATTCCTGACCACTAGTAATGTTTGTTTAGTTCATGGGATTTGGAAATCAAAGGCCTCTGGATGGCCACAAATTGCTAATCTACACAGTAAAAAACATAGAATCAACAACCATAGTAGACATCATATCAGAAGTATCATCTATAAACAGAAGAGGAGTGAGGATCAGTACATCAACCTTTAAGACTAACCACAGACACAGTAAGGAGGCTGGATAGCTCAGTGAGTTGGGTATATGGCTGCAGAGCCAGAGGTCAGGCATTCAGTTCTCCACTGTGCCTCTTAATAGAACAGCCAGGTTAGGGTGATCAACTGAGACACGGGACACCCATGTTTCCACTGACTCCAGTCCCCACTGAGCCATGAAAATCACTGTGTGATCTCAGGTCAGTCACACTTCTGGTACTTCTCTACTTGACAACAGTGGCAGTTTTAAAAATTATAGCTTTGTAGCCAGAACTAAATGCCAAAATAAAAACAATTATTAAGCCATAGAAAGAAATTCCATGTTTTCTACTTGTGAAGCAGCCAACTAAACTTAGTAACGACTGAGAGAACATTGGCTTTTTTTCCTTGAAACCTTTGTTTTGAGATAAAGCAAGTTCCACACTATGTGAATCTGGATAATCATTATTGGGTAAAAGTTGGTAATAACACACTGATTCAGATGCAGGAATATATGGAATATTTTACCAAAATGAGTATTTTTGTTCATGTCAAGAAACACAAAAGTTTAAAATACACAAAATGAATTCATAAGCAAAAGAACATGAAAGAATGAACAAAGAAATGCTGCAGAGCTATGTAATAATTGCTGTAAATAATTTCAGCTGAAGTAATTTGACTATATTTAAGAACAGATGGCACCTTTGAATTTAATAAGCTAATTCTCTGAGGTGAAACCAGCTTTTTCTGAACCATTGCTCTGCACATCGCAACTCTTCTATTATTTAAACTTCAAGTTTGGTTTCATTTTATGCTGTATTACACAAGCAGCCATTGTACATACCACAGAAGGGTATTTCTGATTAACACTGAAGTACATTTCCTCCTTCAATGCAAACATTTTCAAATAAATACTAAGCTGAGCCACTATCTGCCATTAAATCCTCAAATTAGACAGAATAAGGAAAAGAGAATGCCGAGTTTCCTCTGCTACTAAGCACTCACTGTAGCCTTACAAAACCATAATTTGTCTCAGTGCAGGCTGAGCACTGGCTTTTGAACATAAATACGGACCCACCCACCCACCCACCGACCTATCTCTCTCTCTCTCTCTCTCTCTCTGTCTGTCTGTCTGTCTGTCTATCTGTCATATCGCCCATCTAGGTGAATCTACTCTGGGTGGTTTACAGTCCAAAAAAACAATAACATTGAAAACATCAATTAAAAAAAACTAAAACTGTAGCGTTCTCTATTTATTAGGTCTATGGTTCATGTTATATTATGTAATGGTCTATGTTTGTTATGTAATAATGGTTCATGCATATTAATGTTGCTGAGAGGCGGAGCTGAAAGAGATGCTATAAGAGGCAGAGTCTGAGTCAGTCAGGGAGTCAGTAGAGAAATGTAAGAGTCAGGCAGTAGAGAAAAGTCATAGAAAGTAATAGTGTGTGTAGTTTGGGAAATTCTGAGGTGTGATTAGCTACTGAAGATATTTATGAATCAATCTCTGTAATCAATAAACCAAAGTTTTATTTAAAAGAACTTGAAGAGTGGACCTGAATCTTTCTGAGGTAATGGTGATTTAGGGATCACCTGGTGGCAGCAGTGTTAAAGAGGAGAGTGTTTGCCTTCATGTGCTCTGAGGCTTGAAGGTCAAGCAAGAAGGCCACAAAAACAAGCAAACATAATCCAAGATGGAAAAAACAGGAAAAGAAGTTAACATCAGGAGGGCCTGCCTGAAGAGCCACGTCTTTAGTTTATTCTTTAAAAACTCCCAGCAAGGGAGCCAGGCAGATCTCAGGGGGCAGGATGTTCCAAAGGTGAGGGGCCACTGCCAAGAAGGCCTGGTTTCTAGTCTTTTCCTTCCGGACATCTCTCAGAGTTAAGCCCTTCAGCCGCCCAGCCTGGCTAGAATGAGTGACACGGATAGAACTATGTGGAAGGCGGCGCTCTGACAGGTATCAAGGTCCTTAACTGTTTAGGGCTTTATGTAACCATTAGCACCTTGAAATCAATGTGGAATCTAATGTATAACCAGTGGAAGGTGGCCAGAGTGGGGGAAATACGATGGCATTTTTTCACCCCAGTTAGAAACCTGGCCGCCGTGTTCTGGACCATTTGAAGTTTCCGCATCAATATCAAGGGAAGCCCCACGTAGAGTGCATTACAGTAGTCTAATATCAAGACTATGAGTGCATGGATAAGTGTAGTGAGAGCCCCAACATCAAGATAGGAACGCAGCTGGACAATCTGTCAAAAATGTAAATAGGCGGCACGGACCACAGACGTTACCTGGGATTCCATGGCAAACGCTGGGTCAAGATGGACCCCCAAGCTGTGGACCACACTTTGTGGTGAGAGTCACTCCCCCAAAAGAGAGGGAGCTTCCCAACCCACTGATGACAGGGGCGACTACCCTCAGACCTCTGTCTAGACCAGGTTCAACCTCAGTCCATTCTCCTGCATCCATTGCAGAACAGCCCCCAGGCAGCACTTAAGGAACATAACGGCATCCACTGCCAATGGAAAAAATGAGATTTAGATAGAGCTGAGTGTCATCAGCATACTGATGACACGAGGCACCACACCCCCGGATAACGCCCCCTAGCGGCTTCATGTAGATATTAAACACCATTAGAGAGATGATTGAACTCTGCGCAACCCCAAAACTGAGGAGCCATGGGGCTGATACATTCTCCCCAAGCAGGACTCTCTGAGAACGATCCTCCAAGGAGGACTGGAGCCAGGCAAGAGCCAGACCACCAATCCACAACTCAGAGAGCCTCCCCAGGAGGATACTGTAGTCTACGGTATCAAAGGCGGCTGAGATGTCCTTGCTTTGGCAAGGACATCTCAGCCGCCTTTGATACCGTTCTCCTTGACATTTTGCCCCTGTCGGCCTCCCTCAATACAGTGGACCCTCTACTTATGGAATTAATCCTTATTGGAATGGTGGCTGCAGGTCTAAAAGTCTGTAGGCCAAGTCTCCATTGACCTACAATGCATTGAAAACCGATTAATCCCGTAACCAGATATTTTTGTTCTATTTTTGTTCCATTTTTTTTTCTGGTCTGTACGTCGATTCTCCGGCTGCAAGTCGAATCTAAATTTTGCGCCAGAGAGGTCTGTAAGTCGAACCGTCTGTAAGTCAAGAGTCCACTATAAGTCATCCAGCAGGGCGACCAATGCCATTTCCATACCGTGTTGCAGCCTGAAGCTGACTGGAACGGGCTTTTGGGAAACCTTTTGGTTTCATCCAAAACGGACTGAAGCTGATCAGCCACCAGCAAATGTATAGATGACATTCCTCAACAATAAGTATATACTAACAAACAATTATACGTAGAACATAGTAAATATATTACAAGTAGCAACTATAAAAAGAAAGAGATTGGACATAAATAGGTCAAACAGATACAGTAAGCGGAGGCTGGATAGTTCCACACGTTAGGTAGCTGGCTGAGGAGACCGAAGTCAGGAGTTTGATCCCACTGTGCCTCCCAGAAGATAATCCAGCCTGGGAATGGTTAGAGTGATGGTGTAAGACACAAGAAATCCATGTCTCCACTAATTTGAGTCCCCACTGAGCCATGAAACTCACTAGGCGACTATGGGCCACTCACCTTTCCTTACTCTGATTTACCGTTCACGTTCTGATCTATACCTTTCACAACAGCAGAACAACTGCTTCTAGCTATTTTCTCCTCCTCCTTTCTAAATTTAAGTGTGTTTCTTAACCTACATGATTATCCCATTGCATGAAGCCTAACAATAAACTAGTAAGAAGGATCCACTGACTTGTTGGCAAAACACAAAAAGCAAAGTGTGCTGCTTATATACCACCCCATAGAGCTTCAAGCTTGAGCTGGCTACCTGGGACTGAACCCCAGGTCATGAGCACAGTTTTGGCTACACTATAGTTGGGGGGGGGGAGACAGAAAATATTGCCACACTTTAAAGACTTTTAGTTTCATTTCATCGTGAGTTCTTGTGGATGAAAATACACTTCCTCAGACAGCACTGATGTGTAACAGTCCTGATGATGCCGGCCGATTGCAGTCTGATCTACATCCTTATGTCTCACTTCTAAGTATATGGAGAGCCAGGTGGCAAAATTCCCTCTAACTTTCCAGAGCACTGTGTGGAGGCTCTTCCCTGTGCACAGGAGTTCTGGCAATAACCAGAAGCAAATGGGTGGGAACACTGGGTCGGCTGCGCATGCTCGATGCTGTGCACCTGCACGGCTTACAGGAAACATTCCCAGGTGGTTTAATGGATAAAGTATTGGGGTAGGACTCAGGGGTTAGGTATATATGTCAGGAGACCTGGTTTCAAATCCATGCATGACTATGGAAACTCTCTACGATTGACAATGGAGAACATCTCACATATCTTGGAAAACCTGTTAGGATTCCTGTAAGTCAGCAAGTTAACAAAAAAAGTATACATCTGTTTGCATTTTAGCAATTGACTGACACGTTGCCTTAAAGTGAAACTGTATCTCTCCCAGTGAGAAATAAACAAAACTTAGCCTCTTTTCCCAGTAAGAAGGCAAGTTGAAAGGCAATTTACTCCATCCCTTGCACTGGGGAATCTACAATCTAAACCAGGAATATACATACTTCTGTATTCACTCTAGTATTCTAGGTAAAGGTAAAGGTTCCCCTTGACAATTTTTGTCCAGTCGTGTTCGACTCTAGGGGGTGGTGCTCATCCCCGTTTCCAAGCCATAGAGCCAGCATTTGTCCGAAGACAATCTTCTGTGGTCACATGGCCAGTGAGACTTAGACACGGAACGCTGTTACCTTCCCACCGAGGTGGTCCCTATTTATCTACTCGCATTTGCATGCTTTTGAACCGCTAGGTTGGCGGGAGCTGGGACAAGCGACGGGCGCTCACTCCGTCAAGTGGATTCGCTCTTACAGCTGAAGATCTACAGACCTTACAGCACAGAGGCTTCTGTGGTTTAAGCCGCAGTGCCACCACATCCCTCCTAGTAGTCTAGAAGCAAGAATTGTATTTTACTACATATATTGACCATTCCACAACTGGTTTAAGCTGTACAATGAACACATGCAATTCAGCATAATCCAAGGTATTACATATTTCCCGCCCCTGAGACGTGTATCTTCAAAACTAGCAATTGGTAGGGTTTGACAAAATTAACAGTCACAGTCCACCAAGAGATTAAGGATTGCTTTTTGGAGGTCTTTTCCTACACCACTAGAAAAACTAAAATGAATATGATATACTTGTACAGTAACTGCAATGGTGGTGCTATCACTGCAGAATACCCCATGCCCATGCAAGGACTATACAGTGGTGCCTCGCTTGACGAGGATAATCCGTGCCGTTGAAATTGCTGTTAAGCGAAATCCTCATCAAGTGAAATTAAAAAGCCCATTAGAATGCATTAGAAACCGGCCAATGCGTTCTAATGGGCGAAATACCTCATCGTGAAACAAAGATCCTCCATAGGGCGGCCATTTTCTGGTGCCTGTCTTGCGAAAAATGCCTCCTAAAAACAGCGGGAGGGGGGATTTTGAGAGCCGGCAGCCATTCTGAAAACCGCCGATCAGCTGTTGAAAAAACATCATTTAGAAAAAAATCGGTTCCAGAAGCAGGGAACCGATCATCGCTAAGGGAAAAAACTCCATTGAAACATTGTTTTGCAATCGCAAAAACATCATCGTGAAGCAGATCATTGTTAAATGGGGTAATCGTCAAGCGGGGCACGACTGTACTATCACAGTATCCCGCCCATGACTACCAGGACATTGCTGACACTTCATGTGCACTGCCACACTGCTGAGAACTTTTTCTAGCTGGCGGTGACAGCCATACAGGTGGGCTGGATAGCTCAGTGATTTAGGTACAGTGGGCTCTTGACTTGAGAACTTAATCCGTATTGGAAGGCGGTTCTCAAGTCAAAAAGTTCTCAGGTCAAATCTGCATTTCCCATAGGAATGCATTGAGAACCATTTGATCCGTATCTGCTCTTTTCCGTCCATAGAAACTAATGGGAAGCTGCTATTCCGCCTTCGACCACTAGAGGGGGATATTTTGTTTCTTTTTTTCTTAGGTCAAGAAAGGTTCAGGGAAGGCAGAGAAAATACAGTCCAGGCAGTACAGTACCAGGCAGTCTGAAGACTGTCTCCCAATCCACTCTCTAAACGCTGGGAGGAGTGAGGAAGCAGACAGGCACCCTTTTCACTGGCCAACAGTTAACTGAAAGTTCGCATTTTGCACTTTCCCTGCCTCCCACATGTTTTTTTTTCAGTTCTTAACTCAAATCTAAGTATGTAAGTCAAGTCAATATTTTCCTATGAGAGCGGTTCTTAAGTCAAAATGTTCTTAACTCGAGCCGTTCTTAAGTCAAGACCCCACTGTATCTGATTGCGGACCCAGAGGTTGGGAGTTCAATTCTCCACTGTACCTCTTTGACAAGGCTGGACTCGACGATCCACAGGGTCCCTTCCAGCCATGCAGTATAAGAGAGTATGGATTACATGGTTTGTTCCCCCCTCTCCATCCCTGAAGTATGAGACTTCTGGAAGTTTTATGACTTCTTACAAGGGAAACTGTTTACCACTCTTCAGTTAAACCCTGATAAGGCTGCTAGAATTTCAATGTAATTGCTTCAGAAGCTGGAATCTTGGCCTGTGGACAAGTCAGCTGGTCAACAATTATGGATATGGATAGGGGACAAGGCCCATTCTGTAGTGGCCTCAGTATGATGGAATATCTTCCCTTAAAAAGCTTGCTTATTCCCCCTCTTGCCCATTTCCTAGCAATCTCTCTATCTATTATTGGTATTTGCTTTAGGGCTGAGCTTTCTATGGCTCCTGGGCATTTTCTGAAGGACCAAAATAAGCAAACCACAAGAAAATAATCCTAGGTACAATCAGCAATTATGTATACATAAAGGGCAGAAGCATTTCAAATGCAGCGTAGAAATGCAGCAACAGAATTATAAAAAAAACATACATACATTTTATACATTAAACTATAAATGTAAATCTTAAAATTGAAATGAAATTTTAAACCACCAGCTCCTGAACAAACTTTCAAAACTACCTTCAGGGGAGAGAGAAAAATAATGGGGGAAAGAGTGCAACCCCCGACTCTGAAAACTCCCAATGAGCAGTTTATTAATAATTCTAAAAAGAAATGTTATAAAAGGCACAACAGCACATTTATAAGAAAACAATTTGTGTTAACCTGTTACATGGCGCCAGTATCTGATACCATTTTTTGAAAAGAAATTAACAAAAAAATAATAATGAGAATACTATAGTGAGGCACTCTTATCTAAATCTTAAAGACTACAAACAAATATACTTTCCACTTAATAATTCTATGAAGCTTTCTGCTGCCATCTAGAGGTTATTAGAAAGTAAATTTTGTTCTCATTCTGATTCTTTGGAGAATTATTTCATTACCTTACACACAAAACAAAATACTCAATAGCCAAAGTCCTGTTGCCTCATGAGTCAACTTCTCCATAAGGTCCATGGACCTATTCTATCTGTGTCTTACTCTAGAATTTACAGTGCATTTGAGACACTAAATCGCCCTTGATTCAACAGGCCTATTCTAGTGCAATTTACTATGTTAAGCAACAGGATTTTGGCCAATATCAAATAAACAACTTCATGTTAAAGTAATGGAAGTGTTTTCAGCTACCTTTCTTTGGTATTTTAGTTATTTGTTTGCAGTTTTAATAGTGGGTTGCATGACAGGGACAAGAGAGACGCACTTCCCAACAAAGTGGATGAGACACAGAACAGTATACAAAGACATTTGTACGCTGGTGCAGCCACATCAGCTGCACTGATTGTTTGGAAAGGAATTTGTATGTATTGCTTTGATCAGTGTGACATAATCCTGGGATGGGCAACTATGGCATGTCTGGATGGGGATTTTGCACCCCTTCACGGACCTTAAAGTAAAGGTAAAGGTTCCCCTTGACAATTTTTGTCCAGTCGTGTTCGACTCTAGGGGGCGGTGCTCATCCCCGTTTCCAAGCCATAGAGCCAGCGTTTGTCCGAAGACAATCTTCCGTGGTCACATGGCCAGTGCGACTTAGACACGGAATGCTGTTCCCTTCCCACCGAGGTGGTCCCTATTTATCTACTTGCATTTGCATGCTTTCGTACCGCTAGGTTGGTGGGAGCTGGGACAAGCGATGGGCGCTCACTCTGTGACATGGATTCGATCTTACGACTGCTTGGTCTTCTGACCCTGCAGCACAGGCTTCTGCGGTTTAGCCCGCAGCGCCACCACGTCCCTCACGGACCTTAATTAGTGGTAAACCTTGAAACACCCTTTAAAGCAAACATTTTCTGTTGGTTATAAAGAAATGTTAAGGTGGTTGCTAAATATTGCAGTGCAAGTGGGGTGTGCAATTTGTTGGTGAATTTTGGCAGCGTTGATTTGGAGAAGGTCCTGCAGGTTACAAAAGACGATGTGAGAGTCACATGAAGCCCATGTGTTGCCCACTCAGAGCGTACAGGTCAAAGGGTTCATATGAAGGCACAACAATGAAGTCAAATACTTTTGCAGAAACACATTTCTCATGCCACATACGGTAACCTATAGGTAGGTACTTGAGAGCTCTGATATCTAAACTAAGAAAAAAAATACGGAAGAGGTGCTTTATCATTTTTTCCCCCAATGTAAATGAAGAAAAGCCTCTTAAACATGAATTTGCACTGACAAAAGAAATCTATTGTTTCCCCGAAAATAAGACAGTGTCTTAAAATTTGCTCCAAAAACGCATTAGGTCTTATTTTCAGGGGATGTTTTATTTTTTTCATGTACAACAGTCTACATTTATTCAAATACAGTCATGTCATCTTCTTCTGGTTGCTGCACAATGGTGGAGGGCGGGGTTTCACTTAACTAGTGCTTATTTTTGGGGTAAGGCTTATATTACAAGCATCCTGAAAAATCATACTAGGGCTAATTTTCAGGTTAGGTCTTATTTTCAGGGAAACAGGGTATACAGAAATCCCCTTTCTGTCAAATTGGCCAGGAAAATATTCTTCAAAAATGTCATAAAGTCTGTTATCAGCAGCCAATGAGAACATCCAGGGGAAAGCAGCAATGCTGAATCTGTAAAAGTGTATGGATAGGTTTGAACTCAGTGAGGAGTGCTTTTCTTTGCTTCAGCTGTTGCTTGTGGGAATGGGAGTTTCCACTGCCCTCCATCTTGTGCTGTGATGCCTGCCTGTCTCTGTACCTCCATACTGTATTATTAACTCTTTTCCTTTTTTACTTTATTTTTTGGGGGGTTGGTACTTTTTTCATTTATTTGAATTATTTTGGTGCTGTCACAAGACAGCTTACCTGTGCCAGCATGCCTCCTTGGGATTATTTTTAGGTCTCCCTTCTCCCAATTTTTATGTGAATTTCCCCTTCTCTCTAGTCCTTCCCTTCCCTTCCCTGGACTGTTTTTAGCAGCCTCTTTGGTCTTCCTACTGCTGCTTTGGACTCCGAAAAAAGAAGAGAAGCATCAAGTTGTAGTGGAGAAAGAAATTCTAATAGCCTTGGTTGGTGGGGGGCTTTGGGGACTGTTTCGTTTGCTTCTGTGGGGCTGCATGGGCTGGCGTGGGGCAGATTTGTGACTGTGCCAACACACCACTGGGCTGGGCATCTGCATAAGTCTGATCATGATTTTTCTTTCTCATGTACTGTTGCCTTGCCTTTGCTTTTTTCCAGTAGTTTTTATGAATTTCTTAGGGCAACGCTTCCCAAACGTGGGATCCAGATTTTCGTGGATTACAACTCCCAAGCATCCTGGCCAACATAGCTATTGGTGAAGACTTATGGGAGTTTTAGTCCAAGAACATCTGGAGACTCAAGGATGGGAACCATTACCTTAGGGTTTGCTTAGATGAGTGGCAGAAAAAAATGAATAAGGAAACATGAAATTACTTGAAAGAGGTGATCCTTTTAATATAACATGAAAGAACTGCTGCATGAAAAATATTAAAATGTAAGAGCCCTCCTCCCAAGGAATGGAAATGAAACAAATATACCAATGGTTTTTGTAGGTTTTTCGGGCTGTCTGGCCATGTTCTTGAGGTTTTTCTTCCTAACATTTTGCCAGTCTCTGTGGCCGGCATCTTCAGAGGACAGGAGTCAGAACCCAGTCCGTGCTATCAGCACAGATAGAGTTCTGTGCTCAGAGCACAGAAAATATAGCCCAAAAAACTACAGCAACCATCGGATCCTGGCCGTGAAAGCCTTTGAGAATACAAATATACCAATGTTTGCAGTGCACATCCTTAACTACAACTCTCGGAACTCTACTGATAACACAGCAATTGAGCACGCTGAGTGTGGGATTGTGGGAGTTATAGTCTTGAGATCATTAAGGTCTGCAGAAGATCTAGCCAAAGGATTTTAATTGAAACATTCCAATAAAATCCTTTGATAACTAATGCCATACATCCTAACACTATAGCATCTTGCAAAACCTTTCATGGGGCCATGGAAAAGCCAAAATAAGACAATCAAAGAGAACAGAATCTTCACTGTATGCAGAAACCACCATTAAAAAAATCTAAGAAGGAAGAAAAGTCAGAGACTTTTGGCAGGTGACTCAATCACTCCTTGTGCAACAGATGACAAAACACATTATTATACTTCATGAGTTAGCATTTATTCCATGGTTTGTGTCTGTGACTCCAAATTTGTAAAAGGTTTAAAACTTCCCCATGAACAGACTGGTGTTGATATTAGAGGGGGTATGATGTTGAATCAGGAATGAAACATGGAGAGACAGGGATGTATTTCAGTAAAATGTCACTGATCACCCTTTTTGTATGGTGTGGTCCAGGTGATGAGGTACCTAAGAGATTCTACAAACCCAGAGAAATTAATAGGATGCGTAGCTAGTTCCTATTACCTTCAAGCAGGGCAAATTATCTTTTGGACTACAACTCACCAGGTCCTCTAGTCAGCATGACCAGTTACACTAGTGGGGATTCTGGGAGAAGTAGTCCAATCTCAAACACTTTATAAGTGTTAAATCACCTGGTGACTTATCAATATGTTTCTATCATGTCACATCATACATATAAACTTAGTAAACATTTACGTCCTTCCTGCTCTGCTCAGTTGTAACAAGTATAACATTACAACCCTGAAACAAAAGATATTTCAGTAGCTATATACTACTTACATTCATCCAAGCCCAACTGATATGCCAGATTCTGAAGACCTCTTACTTTCTCCATCAGGTTTGCTGTGGTGAGACTCCCCAGCTCTAAAATGAAGGTAATTCGATACTTGCCATTCAATACTTAACAATGATCCACCATAATGTATATATAATGCTACCACTATACTACTGTATTAACTGTCATTTCTTAAAATATACTTTGTACAATAATTCCAACTGTTTACCTTAAGATCAGACCTCTCTGCTTCACGCAGTTGCTCGGGTCCAATTAAATGTACACAAATGGATGCATCTAACTAGAATTACCAATTAGTTTAAATTAAAGATTAAAAGATCAAATCCCGGACCTCTAGTGAGTTTTCAACGGTGAGTTTTCAAGCCATAGGAACGCATTGAACGAAGTTTCTATGGCTTTTTTAGTCCCGTTTAGCGATGTTTTCGCATAGCGAAGGTTAATCCGGAACGGATTAACCTCGCTATGCGAGGCACCACTGTAATTGTCATCAAACATCAACAAGAGAAGCTTACCTTTTAACATGTCAATATCATCATTTTCTAATTCAGCCATCCATTTAGGAGGAGAACTTGTGATGGGCTATGAAAAAACAAATACATATAACAAAGATATATTATGGAGATATATAATATCTCAAGCCAAATAACCAAAAATTATTTTCTTATTAAATACAGATTGCCTGTATTTTATCTACATCCATATTGGCCAGAGTACAAAACACATCTCAAAACAAAATAGTGGGAAGAAGCAAAACTCAACATTCCTTAAGGAAGAAGTTTCTTTATTCTTTAAAGCCTTCGTTTCATTGCCATGTAGAAGGAAAAGAAACATTTTAAGAAAAAATAAGTAGGTTTAGTTCAGGATGTAAATATATTTTTGATAAATTTCTATTCTAACAACAAAAATTTGCAAAGGGCAACAAATACAGTAGTTAAGTTGTAATTCAGTGCAAGATATGTATGTCTACCCACATCGATAAGTATTACAAACAGCACCAAGCTATTCTTTTTTAAAGAACAGTTTAACATATTAAGACTTTAAACATGTTTCTGAATAAGGTTTGTTTGCTTGTCTTTGAATACTAAGGGCTAAATACAACTGTTAGTCCCAGTGAATCAAAGGGATTGTTATAAGGGTCTCTTGCTGAGACTAACAACTGGATATAGATTGAAGCTTCAACTGACGTAACATATAATCAGAATATATAAGTTACACAGATGGCCCAAGAAAGTCTAAGCATAACAGTATTATACATCATCTAACAATATATATAATCAAATAACAGTATTAATATCTAATTTGTTGACTGTCAGTGGCATCCCTAAATTAGTACTATCCTACTACTCATCCTACATGCAACAGTGTTCCGTGTCTAGTCGCGCTGGCCACATGACCACGGAAACTGTCTATGGACAAATGCTGGCTCTATGAGTAGGAAATGGGGATGAGCACCGCCCCCTAGAGTCGGACACAACTGGAATAAATGTCAAGGGGAACCTTTACCTTTACTACTAATAAGGTTGCTGCCCAGGCAACCTAGCTGCAATATCTTTGCTTAGAAATAGTTCCTCCTCAGCCCCCTGTATTGAGAAAGACAGCCTCTGCCTGTTTGATAAAACACATTAGGTTTTTCAAAAACAATGAGAGGCAATTCTGGCCCATTTTTCTTTCATCTGCATAGCCCTCTGAAAAGCTGCTCTAAAAGGGTGGGGAAATTTCAGAGTAGCATGAAAGGCAAGGAGTGGGGGGAGGGGCTTCAAGGTTGGGGAGAGGAATTTTCAAAGATTGGTTCTCCTTGTCTTTCTTCCAGCAGAGAACCTCTGCTCTGCTGGACAGCAGTCCATTTGGTGAATGGCTCTATCAATCAGCAGAAAGTCCCATCTGGATAGACATGTACAGGACTGCACATTAAGCAAGTTGGAATTTACTTACACTTTTAAAAGAAGCTGCAAATTCAGCAACACCTGGTACTGGAAACAAGAGAGAAAGAGCACAATACAATGCTTCAGCGTCATTCTGTCATTTCATACTTAACTTACTAACTCAACCAACTAAATTGCTAGAAGCATTCAGCATCAAGGATTATTCAAGGATTATTCATGCACACCAAGATGTGTCTCTATACATTGAGTTCTGCCACTATCTCAATAGCAATATTATTTTGTTTCTCTAACACCTGCATGCGCTGCTCAGGACTGTTTTTCGCTTTGCCCCAAAAAATGCAGCTTCATGCTGTTTTAACTGGAGCACTTATTCAATAATCCTACACATGTCTCTTCAGAAACAATTCCCACAATGCTCAATAAAACTTTATAGATAAGTGCACTCAGATGGACTTCAGAGGACCCACGTGGAAGTCATCACTGTAAAAAAGTTCATAACGAAGGTGGTATTGATCCAGTCTAAGAATGGTCACAAGTTAATGCTTTACCTACAACATGAATGGAGTCTTGTATAGATATACACATGCCACCCTGTTATATTTGATACAGCAAATGTATTTGTGCTGTCAAACCTGCTACATCTGGAAGACTATATACTTTTTTTGAAGTGGTGAACAAAGTTATTGACAGATATACTCATCTTTCACTCTAATTGCAAGATCCATTCACAAGTATTTTAAAGCAGGTGTAACGAACGAAATGTATTGATAATCTCTTACTTGTCAAAAGGTGCACATCCCTGATTCAGACTTAACTTTGCTGAAGAACACTTGCTAGATTTGTTTTTCGAAGCTTGCCTTATTACAGGAAAGAAACAAGTTGGAAGATGAGAGAACGTGCTATCAAACAAACTTTCTCTCCTTTAAATGCTATACTGTAGCTCCCTTCACTGTTCTTAACCATCAACCTCCTCTAGTATGCGTGTCTTGAAATTTTTCTATGTCCCCTCTTTATATATATTCCAATCCCATCATCTGGACAGCAACACAAAGAAAAAGGAACATGTTCTACACGCTTCTCTCCTTTTCTATTCACACACAGCAACACTAAGAAGCATGCACACAGAACCACATATTTAAACCTGGAATGGATAACGTAAGTTTTTACACCCATATATCTTAACATTCTGAGAGTACTGTACAGACAGACACTCGGTGAAGGGACAAAAAGCATCTATACAGTAAAAACATGTTAGACAACCAAACCAGCATTATAAAATATTGGATATATTTTTTAAAACAGGGGCATTGATAGATTTATAAATGATAATAGAATTTTCAGCTTTTGCATGCATATGCCCAAAAACGTCCTTTCCCTATGGCCTGGTGCAAAGCTGCACCAAGACTGTATTTGGTAACTGTGTACAGTAACTAATAACCTCTCCCTAGATGCAGGTTACAAAGCCAGAACAGATCATGCCTGCTCACACAGCTTCTTGCACTTTGAACTTGAGTATAACTTACATTGCTCTGGCCAGAGGTCTGGTGATGCTCGATCCAACTTTTCAAAGCTCAGCAATGAGGCTTCCAAGTCTGTGCCTAGAACAGTACCATACATTTATGAGATCATACAGACACAGAGTAAAATAAACATACGTAGAAGCCACTATTTCAAGCCAATTAGCAGTAATACAATTTTAGATGGGATTACACCATTCATTCAAATCAAAGTCAATACAGAACCCATGAGTAGAAAAGATATTGAAATCTCTGGAAACATGAAAACAGGGTAATTTCCTCCTGCTTCCTGCATAAGCTACCTAAATGGTGGTCCTCTTGAACACAATTCATCTTGAAAATCTCAACCTCTGCACAAACACAAATGACTGTGGCGGCAACAGATATTCAAAAAGATACAAGTTCTAGGCCTACCCTCCATCAAAAAGGAAACTATAAACCTGGATTCATGTGAGCATTTGTCCCGCAGTTTGGCATGTTGCAGGGGAGGATTGGTTCATTCTTTTTTTCCGGTGACCACACAACAAGAGGTCTGATTTGCCTGAGGGTGCACCCAATCCCTTTATTTTGGGGGGGGGGAGCTCAAGATGTGATTGTAGGGAATGCACAAAAAAATCAAGCCTTGCCCTAAGATTGCTACATTAATTTCAGCTACCACCTTATTTTCACATATATAGGACCAAGACATGCAAATGAACAAAAATTATTTCTGAGTAAACATAGCTGGATCCATCCATCCATCCATCCATCCATCCATCCATCCATCCATCCATCCATCCATCCATCCATCCATCCATCCATCCATCCATCCATCCATCCATCCATCCATCCATCCATCCATCCATCCATCCATCCATCCATCCATCCATCCATCCATCCATCCATCCATCCATCCATCCATCCATCCATCCATCCATCCATCCATCCATCCATCCATCCATCCATCCATCCATCCATCCATCCATCCATCCATCCATCCATCCATCCATCCATCCATCCATCCATCCATCCATCCATCCATCCATCCATCCATCCATCCATCCATCCATCCATCCATCCATCCATCCATCCATCCATCCATCCATCCATCCATCCATCCATCCATCCATCCATCCATCCATCCATCCATCCATCCATCCATCCATCCATCCATCCATCCATCCATCCATCCATCCATCCATCCATCCATCCATCCATCCATCCATCCATCCATCCATCCATCCATCCATCCATCCATCCATCCATCCATCCATCCATCCATCCATCCATCCATCCATCCATCCATCCATCCATCCATCCATCCATCCATCCATCCATCCATCCATCCATCCATCCATCCATCCATCCATCCATCCATCCATCCATCCATCCATCCATCCATCCATCCATCCATCCATCCATCCATCCATCCATCCATCCATCCATCCATCCATCCATCCATCCATCCATCCATCCATCCATCCATCCATCCATCCATCCATCCATCCATCCATCCATCCATCCATCCATCCATCCATCCATCCATCCATCCATCCATCCATCCATCCATCCATCCATCCATCCATCCATCCATCCATCCATCCATCCATCCATCCATCCATCCATCCATCCATCCATGAATGAATGAATGAATGAATGAATGAATGAATGAATGAATGAATGAATGAATGAATGAATGAATGAATGAATGAATGAATGAATGAATGAATGAATGAATGAATGAATGAATGAAACATAAAAGTCCACATTTTTGGCTTGGTGTCTTAGCTATGGGGTCTCAGTCCCAAGATCAGAGATTATTTATTCATTTATTTTTTTATCCCACCTTTCTCTTTAAAAAGGACCTGAGGCAGCTGACATCCATAAAAGACAGCACTTAAAACTAACAACTAAAAATAATCAAACAAATATCATATTAAAAAACAGTGAACAAAAACATATTCAAAGCAGTAAGGTGCAATAATCCACTTAACCCCATTCACGCAGCCAGTCACTCAGGAAAAGCTTGCCTGTAGAGAAAGGCCATTGCCTGCTTGTGGCATATCTATGTTCTGTACCTGATCACTTAGGGCAAAGCGCTATTCTAACAGGTTTACAGTAAGACAACATAGCAAACCTTCCACTCCATATACTAATATTAAACACCTCTAAATAGTAAAAAATAATAAATAGAAAGCCCAAATGATGGGCGAAACAGGATACACATACAAATGCAGCAAAAGCCCCTCTTTGGTTGCAAAAGAAATCCACTCCTAAATTCCCTGTTCGCAAAAGGTGACAGGGGAGTGCTCTCACTACTAAGTCCCAGTCCATCTCTGGAACTTCTTTCACTTCAGAGAGCAGGAACCTGATGCATCTGTTTACTGGAAGTCAAGCTCATCAAATCTCCAGGGCAAAAATTGCTCAGTACAAGTCTGCTGCACTGCCCAACTTCATTGAACAGTTGTTTAACACTGTAAACAAACAAGAGCAAGATCCATAGCATGCTGACCCCAAATTAAAGTCCCACATGGGACAAGTCCTGCTGTGCTAGCCTAGGACCTGAGCTTGAAGTTCTTTGGAGAGAATAAGGAGAGATCAGGCAAGAGCCACTTTTGTCAACTGCAGGCAAACTAATTAGCCTTGAAGTTGCCAGAGTAGAGGAGATATGCCATTTGGGTGTGAGGATCGTGCAGAACGTCATATCCCTCCTGCTCCTGTGCCAAGGTCTTGCAATCTCAAGACCATGGATTCTTTTATTGATCTTTCTCTTTTCCTGTTGCCATCAACTTTATCCAGCATTATTTTTCCCAGTAAGTCCTGCTTTCTCATTATGTTTCCAAAGTATGACAGCCTGAGTTTAGTCACATTTGCTTTTAGACTCAGTTCAGGATTAATTTTATCTAGAATTAACTTTTTTTTTTCAGCAATCCACCCATAAAACTCTTCTACAAGTCACTATTTTAAAGTAACTGACATTTTTTCTTATTGGCTTTCTTCATTATTCAGCTTCACATATGTACATTATAACTGGAAATACCACAAAATACTGTACATGACCTTGGCCTTCACCTCCACCAACATATCCTTACACTAAGGATCTTTTCTGTTTCCTTCATAGCTGTCCTTTTAATTCTCACTTATTTCTTAGCTGCAGTCTCCATTTAGATTGATGATTAAACTGAGGTACAGAAAGTCTTTAACAACAGCAATTTCTGCATTGTCAACATCAAAGTTCTGAAACTCTCCTATGGGCATGATATTTTGTCTTTTTAATATTCAACTTTAATCTTCCATTCACACTTTCTTCCTTAACCTTCTTCAGAAGTCATTTCAATTCATTGCTGTTTTCTGCTGGTAATATGGTGTCATCTGCATAGAGTATCTCAAATTATTGAGTTTGTCTACTAATTTTCATTCCTGCCTCATCTGAACCTAATCCAGTTTTTCACATGATATGCTCTGAGTATAGATTGAACAAATGGATAAAATACATACTTGTCTAACACCTTTGCTTACAGGAAACCATCCTATTGCTCCATATTTTGTCCTAATGCTATCTTTTTGTCAGTAGCTGCCATGTGGTGATGAAGTTTGAGTGTGTAAGAAAAATTGAGAGCAAAGTCATCCGGAGGCTAAATCAAATTACAAGTCTGGACTCCTAGCAAAGGTCCTCCAAAATGAATTGGTCAAACCTCAAATGTTAGATTAAGGTGCATCTACCCTCTCTAGGATTAACAGTAACATCAGCAGAAGAGAGCAGGTAGCTCCAATGGTGATGGAAGCAAAAAAATCCTCAACGACAACTATTGAGCAGCAGTGGTAATGGAAGGTGACACCAAAGGAGTTTATTTCACAGACAATGGTACTGAAACTCAAACTAACTTTTGTTAGTACTGCATAGAAAAAGTCAATAAGCCACTTCCGAGGCTTCCATATTTTAAAAATGCGATAATGAGCCAATCTAGGATGAAATGGGCAGCACCATCGAACATCATTCCAACACTACTGTACTACCCAAGAGAGTGACAACAGACATGGAACTGCAGTGGACCCTCGACTTACAGAATTAATCCATATTAGAACGTTGGCTGCAGGTCGAAAAGTCTGTAGGTCGAGGCTCCATTGACCTACAATGCAGTGAAAACCGATTAATCCATAACCAGCCATTTTTGTTCCATTTTGGGTTTTTTTCTGGTCTGTAGGTCGAGTCTCTGGCTGCAAGTCGAACCTAAATTTTGCGGCCAGAGAAGTCTGTAACTTGAAAAGTCTGTAAGTTGAGCCATCTGTAAGTTGAGGGTCCACTGAGTTTGCGTGCAAGCACCCACAGTCTGCCACAGATCTACACTCTCTCTAAAGTGTCCAAGAAAAGGATCAAATCAATCTGGATCTTAGTTTAAAACGGGAATGAAGAACGTGGCATCCCCTAGACGTTACAATTCAATTTCCATCATCGCTCATAAATGTCATGGTTATGGGTGAGCATGCAGATAGATGGTCATAAAGTTCCCAATCATCAAAACATAATGGTCATTTCTGGCTCTGAGCAGCCTATGTAAACTACTCAAAAAAGCAACCTTCCAGACCAAAGCTATTCAATTTTATTCAGAAGTAAATTTCACTCCAAATTCCTGCAACTTCACACTGCCCCATCCAAGTACGCATGCTCAATTCGAAGTCGAAAACAGCAGAAAACTACAGCTCTACCGTACCGACAGGGGAGATTTGACACCATCCAAACACCTCTTTCCTTATCAGTACAGTATCTCTCACCTTCGGTAGAAACCGCCATCTTAGTCCATCACGTGACATGCAATGCCCTCCCCACTTCCTTCGCGCGGGAGTCTAAACACCCCGATGACCCCTTTTCGAACAGCTTGGTCCCGCCCCCTTCTCTCTCCAGCGGTCACGTTAGGGAGAAAGGAACCATCCAATCAGGCCCCGTTTAGAGGAGGCGTTTACAGCCCTGTCGCTGTGGCTTGTAAAAGGCATGGCGGATCAAACAGGGATAGGAAATATCTCATTGGCTTGCGAAGCATCGGTGGGCGGGGAAGACGGAGGAAGGCGCAATGCCATTGGCCACTCCCCAAGCTAGGGCGGAGTGCGAATGTTGAGCTGGAGGTGGGCGGGGCGCCTTTTAACAGGGGGGAGCTGGCGGAATGGCGGTAGCCGTGGCGGTTCGGGGGTCGACGGCAGGGCGGCGCCTGTGGTTTAGGGTGAGATGGAATGACGGAGGCCCAGGGCTTGTTCAGGGGAAGGGGCCCCAGTGGCCCCCACGTGCCAGTTGCGCGCTGGTCAATTCATTGGGAAGGGCGAATACGATCTTTTCGTTCTTTTTAAATCTCCTCCACATAATCGGAGCGGAAGACGAAAAAGTGATTTAATGTTCCAGAATTGAGTTCTGGAGTCGGGCCGATCCTCGTCGTCTGTCACAGCGGCCACTCACGCCACTTCGGGTTTTATTTTTTGGGTGGTGGCAGATGTTAGGACGAGCCTGGGGTTTGCGGACTTCTTAAGCTAAGCGTGCATGTCTCCGGTGGCCTGCTCCCAATGCGTGTGTCGGTTCACCGCGCGAGTGGGTTTGCAGGATATCGGGAAACACTCCGCCAGATCGGTTCTGCAACCGGTGCTGCCTGTCTAGGTTAAGGACGCGAGGCGCACCTTGCAGGATCGGAACAAAATCAGCTTAGTCGAAAATGGTTTTAGGAGTGCGGCTGGGAAGAGTTGGTATTTGAGAAGCCCACAGCCGAGTGTCCCCCTTTTCTCATAGGAAATGTTAGTCAGAGCACCTTATTTTAGAACCCTGTCGGAGGTGTTTGACTCTCCAGGTAGTGTAGGATTGCAATTCGTATCAGCCCTGGACTGGAACTGCAATCCTGGAGAATCTGGAATACACTTTCCCTCTCTGCTTCAAGCAGTTTGCATTGTAGTTCTCCACCTTTCTCTTGGGTGAGGACTGATAAGTAGGAATATGCAGTGCTGTCCTCTTAAAACATGTTCTTGAAACTGTGGTATGTGCATTGTCAGTCAATTCTGAAGTATGGCAACCCTTTTTAGGGTTTTCCAGATAGAAAATATTCAGAAGTGGTTTTCCATTCCATATTAGTTGTTGTTTAGTCGTTAAGTCGTGTCCGACTCTTCGTGACCCCCTGGACCAGAGCACGCCAGGCCCTCCTGTCTTCCATTGCCTCCCAGAGTTTGGTCAAATTCATGTTGGTAGCTTCAATGACACTGTCCAGCCATCTTGTCCTTTGACGACCTTTTCTCCTCTTGCCTTCACTCTTTCCCAACATCAGGGTCTTTTTCATCTTGAATATGAATATGGAACCGAAAGTAGACTGGGCTAGAGGGAATGTGCTCATCAGTGTTTTGTGTCCGTATTACGTTCTGTAACAAGATTTGTGGTCTAGCAACCAGAAACCACAGTAATGCAATACTGAAGTTGCAGTGCAGTAAAGTAATTTATGTTGCTCAAAGTTAGCCTTGCTTGTTTCCAGTCTAAATTTAGACCATACGTTTCTTAGGCTGGGAACTGTATCTGATGAAGAGCTTGTGCATGGTGCCTGTTTGAATTTTGAGTGGCTGTGTGTCCCCACAGTGACCCTAGATTAGGGCTGGACACCTTCAAGAGTGTGAGTGGAGATACTTTTTGGCTGAGATGGGGGAAAAAGATTTTTCATTTAAACAAAGTTTCTTATTCACATATTTTGTTTCCAAGTGGACAGGCTGGATTTGATTTAAATCACAATTTAATTTTTTAAAAATCTGACTTTTTAATGGTTTAAATAAAATATTTTAATGTAAATTATTTAAATCAATTTGATTTTTTTTTAAAAAAATGATTGTCCACCTTGCAAGTGGAAATGTATTTCTAAAAGCTTGTGAGTATGATTCCACTTGTAAATAAGGTGTAGAGGAAGCATGTATCTTCCTTTAAAGCAGAGCAGAAAACATCTTACCTTGTTGGACTTCAACCACATAAACCCATAGCCAATAGGAAATGATGAGTGCTGCAGACCATCAACTGGAGCTCCGGAACTTGCTCTGTCCTGTTTTAACTGCTTTATTTCACTGCTACTGTAGTAGATTCAGTGGAGGGGGCAGTGAAGGTCATTGTTGTGCTGGTACTGCCAAGTCATTGCTGACTTATGCATTAGTGACCTTCAAAAGGTCCAATTATTAACAACCCTGTTTAGCTCTTGCAAACCCAAGAATCAATGCATAGCTTATTTAGTCTTCCCCCTCTTTTTGCTACTTTCAGCTTTTCCCAGCTGGAAAAAGTTTCTGGGAGAAATGGGTCATTGGAGGGCTGGGAAAATAAATGAAGTGGGAGCTGTGTGTTATCCACCATTGCCCTAGATAGACATTATTGCTCTACTGAGTTAATTCTGTCTTCCCTTTGTTCCATCTTACAGATCTCTCGGAAGTTAAATTTTTGCTGGCATTCCTCAGCCTTCTTTTCATCATCATCAGTGGTGAGTTATTGTATGGTGTTTAAAAGAAAAAATAAAAGAGGAATGGTGCTGTTGAAGTCTCCTTTTCTCCCATATACTGCTTGCCTAGGTTTGTGCAAGAGAATAAATGTAATTCTGGCCTGGTCCTGAGAAGAGGCTATTGTATGCAAACCAGACTGCTTCTACTCTCGCCAACAACTGAGAGTAGGGAAGCACCAGTTTTCTTGACCCAGTCATGTACAGGAGAATATTCTTCTATCTGTACTCATGTTGACAGGTTGAAAAATAATCACTTGGTTTTCAGAGGAACAAACAATAGACCTAATGGCTTGGGTGTGTTCAGTTTTGTAGAGAGAAGGGGAAAATAGAAAGAATTCAGTTGGGTTTTTATAAAGTGTGTGAAAAAGTCTCACCAGATTGGCAGCATGGCCTCATACATTACCTGTGGCATTGACCAGCACTTTGTATTCTACAGCCGACCACCAAACTCTTCATTGATGGCAAGTTTGTTGAGTCCAAAAGTAATGAATGGATTGATATCCACAACCCAGTAAGTGCAGCAATTTTTCTCTTTTGTGTTTATCTTCTTTCAGAGACAAATAGCCCCTTTTAATTATGCAGCTAACTACTCAGAAGAAGAGACAGATTTTATTATGATGCTATAAAGAGTATTTCTAAATAGTCTCAATTCGAAATGTTGTGCCACTGTCTTTCTCTTGAATTAAAAAAACTTACTTTCTTGGCTCCATATCAGAACCTTAAAATTCTAGAAAACAGAATTTCTTCTTAATTAGGAAAAGACAATTTAGATTGCCATTGGAGTGGTTCCTCATGGTGTGACAAAGTCCTGATTTTTGGCTGAAATAATCTAGATAATTTTTTAATCTTAAAACTATTTAAATTTACTACAAACCATGATGTGATATGCATTTACTGTACATCTGTATAGTCTTTGAAATTAGCTTGCTTAATGGAATCCTAAGTCTTCATTCTAGGACAGACTACAACTAATTTTATGCCAAGTATTATTTGGCATCTGCAGAGCATTGGGTCTGTAGGAGAAATACTTGAAGGTCTGTGTTTTTATGCTGCTAGCAAAGCAAGCTGGAATTACTTTTCCTCCCCTGTAGAGCTCCCTGAAGTCTAAGCAATTAATGGTCTGTAAAACCAAGACTCAAGAGTTTGCTGTTAGTCTCCATCCAACTCAAGGTTTATTTTGTGTATTTGAAATTATAACCCCGTCTTTTGAATAATGCCTTCAAAGATGAAGGAACAGAAGAAGCCAAGCATCCTTCTTATTTCACAGTGCAAAAAAATGTGCAGGAACAAAGGTGGAGCCTTTTGGGGTTGCTATCTCTTGCTTCTAGTTGCCCTGGTCCACGCAGAATGCAAGCTGAACTTGAAAAGAGATATATAGCCTATCTGTTAGCAAATATGCAGAAATGATTTAAATCAGTGGTCCCCAACCTTTTTGACACAGAGGGCAGGGTCTGTGCATGGGATAGGGGCACCCCTGCGCATGTGCAAAGGGGTGGCGCTCGCTTGTGTGGGCACACAGGCACTCGAACGAAGGGGCAGGCAGCGCTCGTGCAGCGCATGCACACTCGCATGCATGAAGGCATAGGGCACTTGCATGGTGTGTGCGCGAAGGGGTGGGGGACACATGTACTCACGCGTATGCACAAAGGGGCTGTGCGTAGGGAGTGCGTGTGCGGTGGGTGGGAGATCTGTCTCCACAGCCCGGTCCGGCCAAGGCCACAGACCGGCATCAGGCTGCAGACCAAGGGTTGGGGACTCATGATTTAAATTATTCTTTATGGTTCTAAAGATTGCATGTTTTTTAAAGGAAAAAACTCTTAGGACAGACTTAGTTGTGGACACGTCTTCTCAACAGAGTCTAGAGTTCAGCTGGGTGGGACTTGACCAAAGGAATCATGTACATGTACTTCCTATGATGCAAGTAGAAACAAAAATACTTTTAAATATTTGCTTGTAAAGATTACAAGTCTGGTTTACTGTTTAAAAAAAGATGAAAATAAGCCTTCTGTTCTCTGGTAGGGTATTAAAAACAACTATGTTTTAGTAAGTACCTAAATACAATAGCAGTCTGTTCAAGGCTAGTTTGTAACCTATGAACATCTTCGAATTATGACCAATTGAAAAGATAATGGAATTTAACTTTGAAGCTAACTTCTAGAAAGTAATGACTGGCTGCAAAGCTCTGCAGCAGCTGGTGGACACCTATTTTTAAATATATCTAAATTGTTAGAATACAGAGTAATCTTAAGTGAGGTTGAAGGGTGGAGAGGAAAATGATTAAGACAGTCCTCCATTTCCAAACCCTTGCCAGTTTGTGGTTGGAAGAGTAGGTGGATTACAGGTGTGTAAGAGACCTTATTTCCTTTCACTGGTACATTTTTCTCCTGCCAACCTAGCAGTTCGAAAGCATGCAAATGCAAGTAGATAAATAGGTACCACCATGGTAGGAAGGTAAGAGTGTTCCATGTCTAGGTCGTACTGGCCATGTGATGACGGAAACTGTCTTCAGAAAAACGCTAGCTCTATGGCTTGGAAAAGGGGATGAGCACCGCCCCCTAGAGTCAGACATGACTGGACTAAATGTCAAGGGGAACCTTTACCTAATTCTTATGGAGGAGGCCTTGTATACAGCAAATCCATATGCGTCTCTTGGCCTGGAATACTACCTTTTGGGCCAACTGTCGATAATAAATTTGTACTTCTCAAGATTTCTGTTGGGTATGGTGGGGCCTTTAATAAAGCTGCACCCTCTTCCTTATCAGAGGGGGATTTCCACCCTGTATTAATTGCGCTTAGATGGTTTTTCAGGTGGGTTGGGGTCATCTTTTATTTACAGTGATAATTATGTTCAGTTTGCTGTTCTTAACAGGCCACCAATGAAGTGGTTGGCCGTGTTCCCAAAGCCACTCAGAGTGAGATGGAAGCAGCAATGGCTTCATGCAAGAAATCTTTACCAAATTGGTCTGAGACATCAATTCTTAGTCGACAGCAAGTTTTCTTGCGATACCAACAGCTCATCAAGGATAATCTGGTGAGGAACTGCTATGAGTTTTCTTTTGTTTTTTAGCCTATAACATGGGATTTATAATAACTTTATCTACTGAATTGTTGCAAATGAGAAATAACACTTTTACCACTGAATTTACACGTTGAACAATTTCCATCAATTTAGGAAGTATCTTGCACTGCTCCGTGTAGATATTATCACTTCCTAGAAACAGCTGTTCTTTAGCCAGCTGACATTATAGCAAGGTGTTTTCTCTTTATAGAATGTTTCTTATGAAGATGAGGGAGAACCTGGGCCTTCCACCATGGTCTCCATCCATAGTTCCATCCAGATTAGTGTTCACATTGCCATGGGGACAGCAAAATGCTATCTTGTGGCAATAGTATGTGGTGGTGGTGATGCAGAACACATATTTTGGAATGGGGTAATGGGAGGATGAGATTCTCGCCAGGCAATAAAGCAATCACAGATTTGTCAGTTTGACTTGGCCTTCACAAGCTTTTCTTTCTAATTTGGATTGAAATGTGGTTGGCAGCATTACAATTTGTCATCACGGTGAACAACCCAGGTGAATCATTCATGGTCTGCATAGTGCAGCAAGGACTGGAGCAAAAGGAAGCGTCTATTCAGGTGGCTGTGTGACTTAGCCATTTCTTATATGGCTGCTTGCCCTTCAGTAGAACAAAATGTCCAACCTATTCCCTTCTGATTCCGTAGATCAGAAGCAGACAGTTGTGGCTCTCTAGATGATTTTTTAAAAACATATAACTCCCATCATCTCTTCTGAATGGCTAGGCTGATGGAAGTTTTAGACCTAGCATATCTGGAGCACCACTGTTGCCCATCTCTGCAATATTCTTTTCTAGGTTTGTGTGACTTGCCCTTGTTCCACCTTCATGAGTTATTTTCACTCTTTGTCTCCAGAAAGAAATTTCAAAACTGATCACCTTGGAGCAAGGGAAGACCCTGGCAGATGCTGAGGGAGATGTCTTCCGAGGCCTCCGTAAGCTGCTGGCATATGCGTCTTGTTGTACCTGGAAAATGGGTTTCATGGGATACTTCTGCATAACATGAGTTCTAGGAAGAAGAACCTAGAAAAAGAACTGCCTAAATTTTCTGCAATAGATTCCTTGAACCTTATAAACTGATTAGAATCCACCATTGTATGAACAGGTTTCTGCTTCCTCTTTTCCACGTTTCAGCCTCTGTTCCTTCCCAGAGTCTGCTCCAGAGATTTTTCAGATCCTCTGGAACAGCTTTTGAGGGCACACGAGGGCTGCACAGGTGTGAGAGAATTGTCAGCTTCCTTTGCTGATAGAAACCACTCTTGCAGCAGCAGGACCTAACTTGGAGTTGTGATTTCTATATTCTTTCAGCTTTCATTCTTCTTCATGTTTCCCCATTTCCCATAAAATCATAGCGTTAGGATATATAGTACTTATCTGGTCCAAGCCCCAGCTCACGGCCAGATACAACAACAGCATCCCCTTAAGACGGCTGCCCAGCATCTGCCCAAGTATCTCCAGTGAAAGAGAGCCAGGTACTTTCCAAAGCAGTTGGTTTAGGGTTTGATAGACTGAGAGCCTGTTTTTCTTTTCTCCCCATTTCGTACTATGAGCATCCCCAAGGATTTTTTCTAAAGTATGAAAATAGGCACAAAGTGTTATATGAGCACACTGATGCAGATAAATATACATTTCTGTATATGTAACAAGAGTGAGACATACCCTGAAACAAAAATGCAATATGAATTGGAGCTTTGGTGATTGCAGCATAGAATTGTGGAGTTGTAGAGCTGGAACGTTTTGCCAAGGGTCACCTATTCTAACCCCTGCAATCTCCTTCCCCAGGATCATCTCCTTCCCCAGGATCACTCCTGGTTATAATCTGGAGGAGTACAGATACATAAGAGTAAAGAGTAAAAGTAAAGAGTCATAATTCCTTTTAAAACACACTTTCCCTGTTATACTCCACATAGCATCAGCAGTGGCTGTTTTTGTGGCCCAATTTCCTATACAGACAGCCTGTGACTGGTGACAAAACTGCAGTTCTCCAACAGCTCAAGTATAGCAACAAAAAGGCAAAGGGCAAAAAAGCTGGCGCCTCAATCCACTTTGCAGGTTGGTGGGCAGATATAAAGTCAAAGGAAGCAGTAAACTGGGTCATGTGTGAATCAGTTTATGCATGTGCTGCCATTGCATAAGACGCTGGAGCGGCAGCACAAAGCGGGGATGTCCAGACTTTACCTGTGAATAATGCTTCTCTCACTTCTGCTCCTGTTCTAGAACAAGGAACATAACTGCATGATTTAGAGGAGGAACTGTGGCTCAATCAAAGGGGCTTGAGTTGTTGTTTCAACTTATATACTGTCCCATCGAGGGGCTAAAGCACTTTCTGGGAGGTTACCACATAATTATGCAAATAACACTTTGCTCCTCAGTGACCTGGGTAGTCATTTTACCAACCTCAGAAGAATGGAAAGCTGAGTTAGCCTTGAGCCAACTACCTGAACCCATCGGGACTGAATTGGGGTCATCAGCAGGGCCTTGACTGCCATTTAAACACTGCGGTAGTGCTCCTCTCTTCCTCAGTGGTTCTATTTTCTTCTCTGACAACAGTGACAGTGCTTGTTAATAGTAGAATCCTGTTAGAATAGTATATGTTTCTGTCAGCATAACACTGCCAGAATGGAAAGTGTTGGCACTGATTAGAGTGAGAAAGAGTAATCAAACTATGCCAGTGTGGGAAACAGGGTGCTTGGAAGCTGAAGAGCAGGAGATCTCAAAATGGCACTTTTTCTCTGTGTTGCAGAGGTTGTTGAACATGCTTGTAGCATAACATCCCTTATGTTGGGAGAAACCCTTCCTTCCATCACTAAAGACATGGACACTTACACTTACCGTTTGCCTCTGGGAGTGTGTGCTGGCATTGCACCTTTCAATTTCCCAGCTATGATTCCTCTTTGGATGTTCCCCATGGCTATGGTGTGTGGAAACACTTTCTTGATGAAACCTTCAGAACGTGTGCCTGGAGCCTTAATGTTCCTTGCCAGGCTGCTGCAGGATGCTGGTGCCCCTGATGGAACACTGAACATCATTCATGGGCAACATGAAGGTAACTGCAGAACAGATGTACATGGTATAATACAAACGTGGGATGTGTTGTGGGTGTAGAGGTCTTCTAGGGGACTGGTACTGTTTGGCACAAGTTGTGCCCTTTGTATTATTTGTGGATCAGTTTAAAGTATCTTCCCCATCTTTTCCACCTGGATATTTTCTGTCAATATGCATGTATTAAAAAGGGGGTAAAAGAGGGATTATTTTATTCTTAACATTTTTGTTTGCTGGTATGACTTGAGTAGTTCGTTTAGTGATTTAAAATACTTCAGTATTATGTAATGAAAGACACTTCTTCATCTTCACTAACCTTGACTATGCATTTGTGTGATGATGTGGGAGCAAAAAAGACATGGATATAGTGAGTCCAGATATTGAGCCAAAGGCTATAGAACTTTATATTTTAAGGAAGTTCAGTGGGAACCTCAAGATTGCTGTGGGAAGGGAGCAAATGAGAGATATAAACTGGGATTTTTGGTGATAGAAAGGATGGTTGCCATAGCAGAAGAACTAGTTGCCTTTTAATGATAAGATGTGATTAACAATGGTTCTGTTTTTGTTTT
This sequence comes from Pogona vitticeps, assembly GCF_051106095.1. Taxonomy (NCBI): domain Eukaryota; kingdom Metazoa; phylum Chordata; class Lepidosauria; order Squamata; family Agamidae; genus Pogona; species Pogona vitticeps. The sequence continues at coordinate 318,438,934 of NC_135783.1, read as the reverse complement.
GTTTAAAGCTGTGAATTTTATTTGTGACCATCCTGATATTAAAGCCATCAGCTTTGTGGGATCTAATAAAGCTGGAGAATATATCTATGAAAGGGGGTCTAAGCATGGAAAGAGAGTACAAGCCAATATGGTAAATACAGTGCAGAAATCACCAGTTGACATACCTGTTTATAAAAATTATAAAATTTGATGTGATTATTTTAAAAAAGATTTTCAGTTTGGTTAATCATACTCTATGAGTATAGTATATTCAAGAATTCTGAAATAACTGTGTAGCAGAAATTTTCAAAACCTTTCTTATAAAAAAATCTGATTAGCTTTTCTCCTTCCTTTATATTGGGGGTTGCGACAACATTCAGATTTAATAGATTTAAACTAAGTTATGTTCTACTCAAGCTGAATGTTGTGAAGATAAAAATATATTTGGTGAATCTTTTCTACCAAGATTTTATCTATATTCTGGATGAATCATGGTGTGCCAAATAACTAAAATAAAACTATTTGGTAGCATAAATAATTTATTTTCTAGGGGAGCTGGAGCTAGTTACATCTACTAAGATTTGAGGAATTGTATGATTTTAGGGAGCTAAGAACCATGGAGTGGTGATGCCAGATGCCAATAAGGAAAACACTCTGAACCAACTTGTTGGAGCAGCTTTTGGAGCAGCTGGGCAGCGGTGCATGGCATTATCTACTGCCATCCTGGTGGGGGAGGCACAGAAATGGCTGCCAGAACTAGTGGAGAGAGCTAAGAAGCTGCGGGTTAATGCAGGTACCGGTACATTTTGGTATAATCCATTCTGTAGATGTAGACTCTCCTTCTCAAGCTGGGAATGATGATGATGATTATAATCCAACATATGTGGAAGGCACCAAGTTGAGGGAAACTGACGTAGAACATCAGAATGTGTTATATTGGGTTTTATTATAGTTCTATCATCTTTCACATTATTAGTATATTGCACATGGGCTAACTAAAAAGAAAGGTCGGCATTTTCTTGGTATTATGGCTTTAGCATAACAAAATTAAGGTTTCAGCATAATAAAATGTAATGTTTTATTATAAAAGTCTTATAAACTAGAAAGGCAAGACAAATGAAGAGAAGAAATGTGAAATCACTTCCTCAAAGCTAGAATGAAATGCTAAACTATTACAGGTGCTTTATATGTGGTTTAGGCCAGACTAGTCCTCCCTTGCTAGTATTTTGGTTTGAATTGTAGTTAGTTACTCTTGGTCCCTTCACCAATAGATGAGGTCAAAATGTTCTTTCCCCATCTTTCTTTTGGGAAACTGCCAACACTCCCTAAATTCTGTTTCTAATGGAGAACACAGTCTTGAAATCTTGCAGGTTTTGGAGCATTAGCTTTGATTATCAATATATAAGTAGAGGTTGGGTGAAAGCAAGCAACATCTGCATTGTAGCATATCTGCCTACCAGTGCTCTACTGTACATTTCTTCCATCCATCCCATCCCACCTCCCAAGTATTATTATCTGGTTTATTACAAAATAATTTATATTTTCTGGCAGGGACAGCAGGAAATTTCCCTTTAGATGCACCATCTTTAGATGTTGCCAGTTGGTCTTCATTTAAAATGATGTTCTTCCTCGGACATGGGGTTTGATCCCCTTGCAAAAGCTTCCCTCCTGGTGTATGTCTTTCTCTCTTGGTCTGTGATCCTCAGGGTTTGGTAAATTACAGTAAATATTTTTTGTGAAAGATGACCAGTACAACTTTTATCTAGTAAACCTTTCCTGCTCCCCCCCTCGCCAACTTGTATGTTGGCTTTCCTCTAAGGAGGTTGTTGTTGTTCAGTCATTAAGTTGTGTCCGACTCTTTGTGACCCCATGGACCAGAGCACGCCAGGCCCTCCTGTCTTCCACTGCCTCCCGGAGTTTGGTCAAATTCATGTTGGTCGCTTCCATGACACTGTCCAACCATCTCGTCCTCTGTCGTCCCCTTCTCCTCTTGCATTCACACTTTTCCAACATCAGGGTCTTTTCCAGGGATCCAAGGAGGTAGTTGCCATTTATTTATAATGTTAAAAAGAGCTCCACATATTAACACAGTAACAAAGACTATATTCATTTTGAATAACTTCACTAACTTGTTATCCTGCTCTCCCAAAGAATAAGTAGCTGCACAGAAAAGGATTTTGTACATTTAAATAGTTTGAAGCGAACCTATAAGTAATTACGGGTTCTGCAACTTAGATAGTCTAGATGCATCAATAGCAGTTTTGCAAGGGCAAATAACTGTTTAAAAAGATCCATCCAGATTGACGTTAAATGAAAAGATCTTAGGTTTTAAGCAGATTTTTTAATTCTTGTCATAGGAGACCAACCTGGAGCTGATCTGGGACCCCTGATCAGCCCACAGGCCAAGGAGCGTGTCTGTAAACTGATTGACAGTGGAGTGAAAGAAGGGGCCAGCCTTCTTCTTGATGGACGAAATATCAGAGTGAAAGGTTTTGAAAATGGCAATTTTGTTGGGCCAACTATCCTCAGTAAAGTTACGGTGAGTCAATATGCTAAGAAATAAAATGCTTTTGTGCTAAGGAAGGGAAAAGAAACTTCAGTGAAGGATCTTCCAGGAAAGAGTCCCCCCAAAGGACTGGTATTAGCCTGTCATTCATTGGTGGCAGAGAGGGAGGTCGTGAAATGTTGGAAATGAGCAGTTTATTTGGCAAAATAGATAAGCTTGCTTCACAGTATGCATGGAGTGTTCTCTTTGCTGGCAGATTTTACACACTGGATGAGGAAGAGGAATGTGAAAGGTCCAAGCATTAATGATCACTTGAACAGTGATTAATGTATTCTTGAAGGCTTTCACGGCTGGGATCTGATAGTTGTGGCTTTTTCATAGCCCAAAAAACCCACAACAACCATGAACAGTGATTGTTTATCAAACAATAATTGGGATGAAAGAACAACAGCCCAATATAAATACTGTAAGCAGACTCACACTGGAATTTATTTTATTTTATTTATTTATTTATTTAATTTATATGCCACCCACTCTACCCAAAGGTCTCTGGGCGGCTTACAACAATTAAAATTCAATGCAATAAAATAAAATGATTAAAATACAGTTAAAATACAATTAAAAAATACAATTAAAATTGCCATCATTAATAGTGGTGAACAGCTCCAGTGCAGTCCAGCTGAATTGCAGCAGTTGCAGCAGGCTTTATTAGTGATGTTAAAAATGAAATTATGTTTTTTGTATTTCTCTGTTTGCTGCAATTTAGTCTGTTTCTGTCTTTGCAGCCCAATATGACTTGCTATACAGAAGAAATCTTTGGACCAGTTCTAGTGGTTCTGGAAGCAGACAGTTTGGATGAAGCCATTGAGATAATAAATAAGAATCCCTATGGGAATGGAACAGCGATCTTCACTACCAATGGTGCCACAGCTAGGAAATACTCCCATCTTGTGGATGTTGGGCAGGTAGGCAGAGAATAATATTCATACAGAATACTGTAGCTCAGAGTGCCATTTGAATCAATTGGCTCGATGGTAAAGTACAGTTAAAAAAAATCTCAGCTAGCCACATTGAGACAAACCTCTGCCTGAGACCTTAGACTGATGCTGCCAGCCAAACTGGGGGTGGGAGGGTACTGGACTAGATAGATGAACAGTCTGATCTGGTATATAATAGTTTATGTTTTATCTTCATGGCCACCTCACGAAATAGTCTGGGCTGTTAAAGATATCTGACATACATAATCTTTACATTGTAAACACATGTATGAAGACATTTTCCCTATCCACACAGCTGTTCTTTGTGCTGAAGTGCCTGTCTCTAATCGTGTGAAGGCGGTTGCCATTTTAGTCACAAGGAAGTGAAATTAAATGTAATCTTAAAAGTGTCAATATTTTTATTCAGCATTAAGTGCACATGTTAAAAAAAATGCAAGCACCAGTCACAAATTGCAGACAGTTGTACCAGGACTATGGCAGTCAGTGTGAAGGGCTTAGTCTATAGTGCAAATAGTTTACTAAAGGGCAGCTAAGGGCCATGGGATTTTTGAGATCCCAAAATGAGAAAGTGAGGTTTTCCTTTAAGCGAAGTCCTACAGATAGACTTCTGATACTGGAGAAAGAAAAACATGTTTTGAGGGGTGTTGGAAGCAGTCCCAAGTAAATGGGGTGAAAGAATGTCAGGTTTGGATGACACCATTTTCCCCCTCCCACAGGATGAAGCTTTTTGAAACTCATGAAACAGGATTCAAAGAGCAAACACTACCTTACTGTATATATTTTGCTTCACCAGCCTAAACATGGTAGTGCACAGGAAAATATGTTACTGGATTCCCTTGCTAGCCTATAGGGTTGTTGAGCTAAATCTCCCCCCCCCCCCCCCCAATACATAGCAGCTTGGGAGAATTTTCATCAGCAGGGACGGAAAGGATTAAACTGTTTACTAGGATCCTAGCATTTATCAAGAAAAGTATTGGTGAAATGCAAAGACATATTTAATGATTATGTTTAGGTTGCAAAATACCAAATGCCTCAATGACTACCTCAACATTAATTTGATTCCAGGCTACTTAGATGCTAGCCCTGTTCATCTCAGTGCCCCCTAAATTGTCTGTTGATTTCTACCCGTGTGTTTGCATAAACAATGTTGTTAATATGATTTTGGTTTAGATTGGTGTGAACGTTCCTATTCCAGTACCTTTGCCAATGTTCTCCTTCACTGGCTCTCGTGGTTCCTTCAGGGGAGACACCAATTTTTATGGCAAGCAGGTAATTTGTTCAGTTTTTTAAAAATCTGCTTATGCTACTTTGAATATCTATTGCTTAGAAGTGTAAAAGGACATGTAAAAAAACAGATATTCAAAGAAGGACAAGCTGAATAAAAACTATTGAAGCTTGGTATCTACCTCTTTTCTCCTCAGGGTGTGCAGTTCTATACACAACTGAAGACAATCACTTCTCAGTGGAAAGAAGAAGATGCCACTGTTGCCAGGCCTGCTGTCGTTATGCCAACCATGGGAAACTAAAAGCAACTGCTTATACTTTCTGGGGTTGAAAGTGGAAGTATTCTTTGCCTGCTGTGGTACAGGCCATTCTTGGATACTTCCTGCTGTCCTAAAAACACAAAGACCTTATATGTCAGGTCTTTTGGTTTCAAATCTACGTAACTGCCCAGGACTGTTTAACGCAAATCTAGATTTTCCAGCTATGAATCAGCTAACTAATTGTCTTCTTGTAAACAAATACATTACAGTGAATAATTAGGTAAAAGGACAAGGTTCTTACATGACACTATTGAAAAACTGATCTCTGTATTTCATGGATGGTTAGTTAAGACGCAGTCCTCACAGTTGCTGCTTTTGCTACGTTCACATCTGGTGCGCATTGTAGCTGTAAGAGTCTTAACTGAACTCTTATGCCTCCTACCCATGAAATTCTCTGTGTATATCAGAGAACTTGGATTTCTGGTAACAAGACTGAAGTAAATAATGGGAAAGAAATCTGACTAGCTATTCTAAGTAGTCTTCAGGATTCTCACAAACTATAACAGTGTGGTTTTGTGAGGAGTCAGCGAATCCTCACTTGCAATAGGAATCTTAACTCCCATCATGCATGAAAGAAATACAGTAATCCAAGATTCTGAATGAAGATATTTTCTGCTTTATATGGTAACATGTCTAAATAGTTTTATATTGAATATTAACGTTGGCTGGATAGCTCAGTTAAATATCTGGCTGCAGAGCCAGAGGTTGGGAGTTTGATTCCCCAATATAACTCTGGGAAAACAAACAGCCTGTGTGGCCTTTCTCTACTTGGAAAACTCAGAAAAGAGTTGCCATATGAAATGATGACACACTATTATTATTACTAAATATTGGGGTAACCAGAGTGCATGGTGATCTTTCTTCCTGGGAAGCTAGACCAGCATGGCATGAAGAAAAATATTTAAGAGTCATTCAGTTCCACTAGTGTCTTCTGGCATATTACTTCCCACTGAATAAGTGTAAGTGGAGAACTGTAGATTCTAGCACTATGTATAAGGAAGTTCGTCGTCTTACAAGATGGGGACATCTATGACTCCTTAAAATGGAGCAGCTCGAATTGCACAGCAGAAGGTGGCATGCATAGATTAACTGTGAGGGATAGAATATACAGTAATGCTACTTCCAATCTTCATGAAGTGTTTTGTCAGTTTCTTAAACTCACAAAGTGTTTCTTTGTACTTGGGAAAAAATTGTTGCCTAATCAAGCAAATTGCACATATTCAATATTCTGCCTTTTATAACTAGCAAGAACTTAAAATAAATCTGATCATCATTACTTAAATTGGTTGTTCAGTTAGGTCTCACATTGCTGTTAATCATTAATAAATAGCTATTAACGACAACCCTTCTGGTTTTCTTCAGGATAAAAATATATTTCCTTTAAAGACTTTGATTTCAACTGGGGCCTTATTTGGATGTTACATTAAACCATGATTGAGTTTGGGCTTGTGCACTTTTCCTCCTTGGAAGTAGCAGTTTTGGAGGTTCTTGCTTTCCCTCAAATATAGCTTGTTTTTACAAAAGCACAGGATTATAATTTAACACTTAATTGTTTAGTTTAGTTAGTTTAATTGCTTAGCCAACGAATGGGTTAAACTATAATTTAACTAAAATCAATAATTAGTGCTAAACCATGATCAGTGGTGGTTTGGACAAAACCATTTATACTTTCAGCCCATTTTCAAAATAGCTAACCACGTTGCTTAAAAAAAATCAATAAAGTGATTAAAATCAAAGAATGAAGCAATACAATCAACCAGTAAGCATCAAAACAGTTAAAAAGACCAATCTGAAGAGATGTTATTTTCTTAACCTAAAAGCAGCAAGAATGACTATTGAACATAACTCTGAAGGAAGTGCATACACTTAAATAAATAAAATAAATACCACTAGCTGGGAGCAACTTGAGTAAAAAACTTGATGTATATATTTTGTCAGGTGCACATTATATGTTGCAGGTGATGTATTCTTATAAGGGCCTCTGTGTATGTTAATAATGGGACAAACCACAAGCTGTTTAAAGTTTTAAAGATTATAACAAACAGCTTGTATTGAGCCCAGTAACCACTGCAGATTGGAATATATTTATTTCATGCAGTGCTTGATAGTTCGGCAGCTGTGTGGTTTCTTGTTTGTTTTGTAGCAATGATAGCTCCTGGACCACCTTTAAAAGGAATCCCATGTACACTGCATTACTCAAGATGCAACCTAACTGTGAGGCATGGATAACTGGTTCCATACTGCATTTAGAGGAAAATAAAAGTTTCTGTACTCCTAACTAAACAAGAAATAAATAAATAAACATCTGGTAAGATGCTAATCCCATCCATATATGACTAAATCAGATATTTGGGGTTACATCTGAACCATCCCTATGTGATGAGGGAACAGTATCATTTTCTATTGCATAGAGCTTGGTGTTTTGAAAATGCTTTTGCAGTGTTTTTTCCAGCCTTTTTAAACACCAGAATACACTATCCACCAATACAAGATTTTTAAAGTGAACAGCTGAAGTAAACATAGCCAATGAGAAGGCTTCCATTTTGGAAGAAATGTATTAGTTTTCTTCTTTTTTTAAAAAAGAATGCAGTTATCTTTCAAGTTAATTTGAAAGAATTTAAGTACAAATATATTGTGATCTATACGAATGAAGTCTACAATTTTGTTACAGCAGTTTTATCTGCCTTAGAGACTTCAAGGGGGAAATGTAAAAAAGAAGCATTCACTGTTTCAGTTGTTCCCTGATAAACAGTCATCTTAATCTTGTGAGGGTGGTATAACCTGAATATCTGGAAGGACTGATGATCTTCTTTGAGAAGTTGATTCTGACAGTGGTACCTGTTGCGTAATAAAAGCGTAGACAGGAATAGTTCCATCCGTGCTGAAATGAAAAAAGCAGTAAGATCAGTATACTTAAGCCAAAGCATTGTCCTCTGTATCTTCAACCTACTGTACCAAGTCTGGTCATACCTAGGGCAGTATTTTAACCCTTAATCACATTTAGCATGTATCACATGATACACACCTATGGAAGTTCCCTTTCATGGCCAACTTTTACAGAACTTATTACTGAAAACTCTTATGTTATTTTCAGCTATCAATGTGATCTTAGAGGCCAAATCACAGCTTTACCAATAAAACTGCTAAAGCTCATCATTAGCTAAAATTTGGTGCAGCTATTACAGTATTGTAAAAAAAGAACACTACTAGAAGTTAACATTCTATAGTGGTTGGAGAGTGGTCCAAGTATCACAGCTCCTACCTAAACCAATACCACCATTTAAAAACAGATGTGCTCTTACAAGTAATTCATACCGCTCTTACTCAGAAATGTATTTTTAGTGAGACACCAATGAATTAATTAATCTGTTGCCCTCCCTCAAATTCAGAATAAGGTATGATGACAAACTAGCTTCCATATGCAATTTACAATCCCTAAAATATAACATACCACTGTGAAACTCAAGAGTGTAAGAACATTTTCTCTGGCCTTGAGCCCAGATGTAATTCCTATTTAATTCATATTCTTGAATTATGAATGCATAGTCTTTAACAGATTTTGTATAAAGCGCCTTATGATTTTGGATACTCAGTATCCTACAGGAAGGAGTAAGCTCTGCTATACATAGCAGTAAACATGCTTCCTTTTTAATAGAATGATGATATGTTGGTACATTTAAAAAGTTTTTTCTTAAGTTACGGATTTTCAGGGCTTAACTTTTTACAACTTGATTCAGAAATTAGTTCATGGAGCCACAACTTGAACTGGTGTCATATGCTGGCAAGTGACAGCTTTTTAAAAGTGCCATCTTATACAGACATCTACAATGATATGCTAATAGAATGGTATGATGCATCTTTGTATATATAATCTGTATACTAAAGCAGAGGTCTCCAACCCCTGGTCTACGCCCCCATGCCAGTCCATGGCCTGAGCTGGACCGGGCTGCGGAGACAGACCTCCCACCCCACCCCTCACACGCACTCACCCCCGCACAGCTGATTTGTGCATGCAAACATGCTCCAGCACACCAGTGCAAGCACCGTGCCGCCATTTGCGCAGGCACATGAGCGCCTGCACTAGCGCTGTGCCGCCATTTGCGCGTGTGCATGAGCATGCGCTCATTCACGTGCGAGAGAGAGCGCTCGTTCACACGTGCACACAAGCATGGGGGATGCCCCGCCTTCCTCAGCCGGTCCGCAGGGTGAAAAAGTTTGGGGACTCCTGTACTAAGTATAACAGAGATAGATTGGCAAATTGAATATCTAGGTAGATAAACCATGCAGTTTTACTGGCAGTTGCCTCTTTCAACCTCTAGCATTAGCCCTAAAGTAATATTGGCTTGGTAACTTTACGAACATAGCTTGTACAGGAAAGCCTAAGGTTCTAAGAAACTATATGAGAGTCTGATTGAGATAACTTTGATTTATGAAAGAAGAATATGCTTCTGACCTGAAGACCACTCATAGAAAAAAGCAAGCTAGTATGTACTTTATGTGAAGTGAGCAATGTTCCAAGCAACAAGCCAGAAAAAAACCACACTCTTCTGGACTCAAGTAAAGGTAATAAATGAAATCATTATCACCTCCACTTTAGCTCCCCTTACATCAGAGGTCCCCAACGCCAGGTCTACGGCCCGGTGCCAGTCCGTGGCCTGAGCCGGACCAGGCCACCGAGACAGACCTCCCATCCCCCGCACGCATTCATCCCCGCACAGCCCATTTGTGGCTGTGTGCATGCTCCAGCACATCCGTGCAAGCGCTGTGCCACCGTTTGCACATAAGCGCACATGCACCTAGACAAGTGTGGCCGTTTGCGCACGCGCACGAGTGCTTGTGTGCATGCGCAACCAGTGGCACGGCACTCACATGGGTGTGCGCGCCCTTTTGCACACCAAAAAAGGTTGGGGACTGCTGCCTTACATTATTCTGCTGAAAGATGCACACGATGGATTCCCATGTTAGTGTGATCAGCAGTCACATCTACACAACCAGCCACACATATACATTCCTTATATTAATCCAGATTTCAAACAAAACAAAAAGCCATTCTTTTTATATTGTATACTCAAAGTCTGCTAGAAGAAGATAATTGTAAAACGGGAAATTATATAATTTCTTACCCAGCTTTTGTTTCATCAAAATGAAAACTGGATGGTGTCATGGGAACCAAAGCTTGAGCATATTTCCTATGAAACAAAAACAACCAGTAAAATGCTTAGTTAGTAGAGCTTTTGGTGTGACTTCCTCCATGCTTCATCCAACTTCCACTGTTTATGCAAGTTGGATGAAGCATTACTTATTATCAAACTCCTAGACTGTTGTTTGGTTGTGACTCAAATATTTCTCATGAGAAACCACTGGCTCACCAATAAATAAACCTAAAATTTAATCATATTTTTAAATGTTAAGTTTTTCTGAGTGAAAATAACTTTTTTTTAAATTAACACATGTGAGAATGTGCTAGAAAGGAAGTTGTCAGAAACTGAGCAAAATATTTTTTTAAATGCTACTATCTACACTTCCAAAGTTTTTTAATGAAGAAAAGAAAATCCCCTCTGGAATTCTAGTTCATTGAGTCAGAGCTGATTTCTTTACCAGTACTCTATCAGCAGGCATTTGAACAGCTGCTGTATGGACAGCATTGTCTATTTAAGTTGAAGTTATTGTACTTGTTTTAGGATGTGTTTTTCAAAAACCAACAGAACAATTTCCTGTGGAAGTATTAAGTATATGCAAGTCTTAACGCCACAGGTAAATAGGAAGATGTCTTGCTTTGTCTAAGATGAAACCTTTAAAATGTTGATCTGGCATTCTCCAAGGACTACCACTTAGCACTAATCTAGTCCAGATGACCACAAGGAACACTGGGGAACAGAGTAACAGTGAGATTATGTCTCTTTTTGAGTCTATCAGTCTCACTTCCCTTTCTTTTCCTGACACTCTGAGGAGCGGTCATATGCATTACAAGTAGGATTTAAGCTTTCTTTTCTTGTGTATTTAACTTTCTTAATAAGGATTAGTTGTTAACTGATTTATTGTAGGACTAACAGCCCATGGCTGAAATTCTATTGCTTAGCATAGCAAGATACAACTGAATAGGCCCACTGAATCACTGGAACATATGGAATTGATTCACCAAATCCCCACTGAGTCAATAGGCTGATTTTAGCTGCAACTTACTACACTAATACTGTAGTAGGAAAGGCTGCATGGATTTTAGCCACCTGTCTACACAGAGGTTATTTTGTTACTCAGAGAAACCTTACTCATAGTACAAAACTTTTTTCCCCTATCACCTTGTGAATGTTCGCCAAATATAGCACAATCTAATGGTTTTATTCTGAAAAGTTCAGTGGTGCCCCGCTTGAAGACGATAATGCATTCCGTTAAAATCGCTGTTAAACGAAATCGTCATTAAGCAGGGAAAAAAAACCAATTAAAATGCATTCAAAACCGGTCAATGCGTTCCAGTGGGAGAAATACCTGCTCGTCCAGCGAAGATTATCCATAGGGGAAGCCATTTTGCATTGCTATCTTCCGGAAATAGGTCCGGAAAACAGCAGGAAGCCATTTTGAAAACCCGATGATCAGCTATTTGTAACCATTGTGAAGCGAAAACTCGGTTCCTCAAGCAGGGAACTGATCGTCGTAAAATGAAAAAAACCCATTGGAATCATCGTTTTGCGATCGCTATAGTGATCGCAAAAAACTCATCGTCAAGTGATTTCATCGTCTAATGGGGTAATCGTCAAACGGGGCACCACTGTATATATTTTACAAAGAGTCAGAAATAGGCATTGGCCAGTATGTTTTCAATGTGGAACCAGCCAAATTGTATTCTGAAAGTCATCAACAATATAGAAGGGCTGAGAGATGTGCAAAATGCATATGTCTGAGTCAGTTCATGCCTACTCATCTATCACAATAGTTTTTGTGTGTGAACAAACAGACAAAAGTGATATCATGGGCCCTTTATGGATGTGTATGAGCCCTAAGCCATCTACATACATCTTGGAAAACACATGAAGTTGTTATTTTCTGGCCCCTCTACCTCTTTCTGAATATAGCTATGATGCACAACAATGATAGAAATTTGTCCTGTTAGAAACTATCCTTGTTCTTATGCACCATCAAGTATCTTCTGATGTACTGTGACTCTATGAATAAGTGACAGCCAAAATGTCCTGTCATTAACAGCCTTGCTCAGCCCTTAGAAATGGAAGCCTCTAGCTTCCTTCATTGAATCAATCTATTTCATACTTGGCCTTCTTTTCCTTTTATGCTTCCCCCCCAGCACTATTGTCTTTTCCAGCGAGTCTTGTCTTCTCATTGTTGGAAGAATTAAAGTAAAGCTTCCCCTTGACATTTAGTCCAGTCATGTCCGACTCCAGAGCACAGTGCTCATCCCCGTTTCCAAGCCATAGAGCCAGTGTTTTTCCCTAGACAGTTTCCGTGGTCACATGGCCAGCACAACTAGACACGGAACGCCGTTACCTTCCCATCGAGGTGGTACCTATTTACCTACTGCAGGGGTCTCAAACTCAATTTACCTGGGGGCCACTGGAGGCAGAGTCTGGATGAGGCTGGGCCGCATCAGATTTTCCGCCAAGCTGAGCAAGAGCCCACTCAGCAGCAACAGCTACTCCCACCACGACAGAGGATCAAACTTTGTGAGGCGAGCCCAGGAAGCCTCCAGGGCTGAGGTGGCTGAAGCAGGACGAAAAGGAGGAGGAGGAAGTGCTGAGGTGGCCACTGGCTGGGCTGGTGCTGGGGGTACCGAGAGAGAAAGAGAGGCAGAGAACCGCTTCCCTGGAAGAGGCGGTGGCAGCTGCTGCTGGCGGCTTGGAGGCGCTCTTCAAGGACAGGCCGAGAGCGAGCTCCGCTGTCAGGCATCGCTCAGCAGTGGCTCGGGCGCTTGGGGAAATGGGCTAGCAGCACACCTCGCTTGCTGGCTCTCCCCCAAGGCAGCGCCTCTTGCACCCTCCATCTGGAACTGCAGCCTGCCAGCTGGCAGACAGGCGGGCCGGCTGGCAGGTTGCAGTTCTGGATGGAAGGTACAAGAGGTGCTATCTTGGGGGAGAGCCAGTGAGTGAGGCAAGGTTTTTTTTTTTTTTATTCTTGACAGCAGAGGATGCGTGGGCACTTTAGGGGGGCAGGCAAGGCGGGGGCCACAAACTATCATCTGGTGGGCCGCACATGGCCCCCCGGCCGCATGTTTGAGACCCCTGACCTACTGCAATTTTAATACTTTTGTAAGCTGCCTTGGGTCCCTGAATTAAGTGAGGGACAGGATTTAAATTGAATGAAATAATAAAATAAAAATTAAGTTAGATAGTCAGTGTCATGTACTGGATGGACTAGGACTCTGGAGAACAGGGTTAGAATCCCCTCTCAGCCATGGAAACTCACTGGGGGTGTGGAACTGGTAAAACCACTTCTTCAGTATCTCACTTACCTTGAAAACCCTGTTAGGGTTGTTATAAGTCAGTTCAGACTTGACATCACACAACAAGAAACATGCAATTAAGGTGGATTACCCCATACTGTCCTTAACAATCAAATGCATGATCAATGTGTGGTATAGGATTTTTCCCAGTCTCTTTGTTAAAAATTAAGAGAACAGTTAACCTTTGCTTCCATATCTATTTCTATAGTAATATATTAGGATAAGCCTTTACATTACTATCAGTCTTCATAGTTCTCTTGCTACCTTTCTCCCGCTAATGGATGAATCACTTATGTTCTAAAATGGTCACATTAGGTACTAGAAACAAAACACTACATTTACATTTTGCTCTTAACACTGGTCAAATAAATGTATTACTAGTTTGATCTATTTATTTGGTTTGTTTGTTTGTTTAATGATTACAGTGGTGCCTCGCTAGACGATGATAATCCGTTCCACTGAAATTGCTGTTTAGCGAATTCATTGTCTAGCGAAAAGCATTTCCCTATTGGAATGCATTGAAACCTGTTTAATGTGTTCCAATGGGGAAGAATCGTTGTTATCTAGCGAAGATCAGCCATAGGAAAGCCGCTCTGTGAACTGCCGATCAGCTGTTTAAATAGCTGTCTTGTGAAGCTTAGGTCCCGAAAACACCCGTTTTGCGAGTGCGGAGGGAGCTGTCAAAATCGTTGCCTAGCAAAAATCGGTTTGCAAAGCAGGGACCAGACATTGTCCAGCGAAATTCGCCCATAGGAATCACTGTTTTGCAAATCGCTATAGCGATTGCAAAAAGTCAATGTCTAGCGAAATAACTGTCATGCGGGGTAACTGTCTAGCGAGGCACCACTGTACTTATTCCTCATTATTTCTCTCCCTCTTTTGTAGTATGACCTTTGCTTAGCATGAGGCTCCCTGCTTTAAATCTTCTCTTCTAAATATAATGTAGAATTCTGAAAGATACTTTATTTGCTTAGAACTCCTAAGGTCCTTCAGTAAAGAGGATAAGTGTATGGGCTTGCTGGAAAATGCTGTGAATTGTGGTCCAAAAACAAATAAACAATCTTCTCTGAACTTTGAATACAATTACCCAAATCGACAAAAATATTGATTTTTCTGAATCAATACTGATTTTTCTGGAGGTTCAAACTGCATGAGATAATGATTAAAAGACTAGTGTTTGCCAAAACTTACTCTACTGAAGTACTCACAAAAATAAGTATCACCATTTTTTCCTTCAAGTATATATATTCCATCTCTTTTCTTGGCCTTATTGTTTAGCACACAAATGCTGAACTGAGAAACTGTAAGTTACCAAGTGGATGAAATTCTTGCTCTCAGTAACAAACAAAAATTACCGTTGTCTTAGGCCATTCATTTTTGCAAACAGCAACCGCAGTACACTCTCCTTCTGCTCCCAGGTTAATTCAGATATGTCGACTTTCCCTTTCTGAATATTTGTCCTGCAAGGAAAAGTAAGAAGATAATCAAGAAATGCATATCCGAGTGTATAAAAATGTTTTTTAACCAACTCAAAGAAAACTAGTTTTGCAGATTCTACCTGGTTATATAGCCTTGGGGAAACTGAGAACACTGCGTAAAATCTATTACCCATCTTTTGTTTTTGAGCAATTTTTTCATTATTCATCATACTAAATGTCAATACTATTTGTGTTATTTGGCAGCAGAGTATCAGAACATTATATTAAGTATAAGTTTTCACACGGAATACTGTGTTTAGTTTTGGTTATCCCATTAATTTATAGTGCTTACAGTCCAAACATGTAAACACTAAAGTAACTTTGGAAAACGTCAGTGCAGAGAAAGAAGGTTGTCAGCATAGGATACTAAAGAGAGGATAAAATCAATGTCACAAACTAGATATCTTCACTGCAATCATGGTTTTAACAATAGTAGTAGAAGATATGTAGTATGTATAAAACCTAACAGATTCAAAATATTTCTCTTCCTATAATGCAGTGTATTGAATATGTTTGAGAGATAAGGTGATGTGAAGGCAAGTGAGTGACAGTCATATCACAGACAAGAAACAGTTATATTCTTACTCCTGGATGAAAAAACTTTGCAGGATCGATAGACCATTTTTCTGCTACTCTCAAATCTGGCTGATGACCGATCTGATTTCAGGCTGAGATACACAGTGAGACCATTCTTGATTTAATATTGAATTATCTATATCTACACATCAGATCCGGAATTGACAAATGGAAGTTCTGAACCAAAAATACAACCCGCAAATTATTTTCATGTCACCCTCCGCCCTCCCATCTCTGCCAGCAAAACCGTTGATCCTAAGGACAAAAACATATACTACTCCAAATCTGATTGTAAACTGAAGAACAGGCTTTTTAAAATTCAGGACTTTTTGCCTTCAGTTCTGCCTTTTTTTCAGCTGCAGACAATCCTATATTGCTCTGCTCTTGTACTGCCAGCACAACATTAAACAATTTCCTTCGTCATCCCCAAGATATTTCAAGCTGGGATTTCATGACTTCTGTTTCTGAACCAAGGTGACTAGAAACGAAAACGTCTGCAATTTCATAAGACGTACCATTTTTCTGCTTCCATAAGGTCCATTTGCACACTATTTGTGCTGTGCCCATTGTCATTAAAGGTCCTGATTTTGGGATATTCTTCTTTCCCTGCAAATGCCGCCATCATTCTTCTCTGGTATGCAGCTTGGGCCACCTGTTTATAACACTTCCTGCTGGTTATGATCTCCTGTTTCACCTGTTGCAGAGCATCTAAAAAGAAATTTTCTACCTCGGTCCTTTGATCCAAGATATTCCTGGCCAATTTCTTCACTCTGCTTATCTCTCTATCTTTCATCTCCAACAGATGTTGCAGCTTTTCGATTTCTGTCTGATCTGCTTGATTCTGCACTAAAGCTTTTTGTTGTGCATTTTCAACTTCTGATTTAAATTCTCTGGCCATGTGATTAACAGCAACTTCCAGTTTTTTCACCCTATTTTGCAGTTCCTGGATTAGTGCTTTCTGCTGAGTAATTTGCAAGATCTTTTCCTGAACTAAAAGGTCATTTGTCTCCTTTAAAAAAATCAAGAAAGAAAGAAAGAAAAATTGATAAATATTCTATTTATCCAGCTTTCAGTCAATGACATTATTTTAAGGGATTATAAACAAAACTACAAGTCTGAATACATTTCTGTCATAAATTACAGTTCAGTTAATTAGAGTACAGGACATTGTCAATTATGTAAACTCATCCTAGCTGCAAAATGTGCCAGTCTCAGACAAATGGAAGAATACACTGCTGATGAAACTATATATGTATTACCTTCTACAAAACCCATACTGAATCTGATATTTTAAAAAATGTAAGATTGGCTCTTCCTTTCAGTTAATATGTAAAGTTAGTAAATATTTATATTCTGCAGTGAAATGACTAGCTTTTCTTCTAGCCCACAGGCAACTGAAACAGCAAGGGTGCAAGCCAGCTTGACCTTTAAGTGCAAATTTTCTACAACAATTGAAGGGATTAAATCTAAGTTATTTTAGATCTCTTATCACTTCAGTAAGAAACACTGTTTGCATTACAGAATCTAATTTTTTTTATTTATTATGTTTATGTCCCACTTTTCCCACAATGACCTCAAGGGTGTCTATGTGGCACTCCTACTCTTCAATTTTCTCCTCACAACAACTGGGAAGTAGGCCAGGGTCAGAAAATGTAACTACTTTATTCTAAGGTTGTCCACTAAATTTCATGACGAAGCAGCGATTTGAATCCCATCTCCTGAGTCCTAATCATTTTAACCACTAGTGGACTATGAGATGCTTTCTCAGAAGAAAGCTTTCTAAACTTACATAATGGAGTAAGAGCCTCTACTCTCCAAGACACCTGTAAATGTCCACCTACAACCGCTCTGTGTGGAAAGGTACTATGCCTATACAAGAAAGATTTCAGAATGACAAAAGGAAGGAGTAATTAACAAGAACCTTCTCCTGCAAGAGAAAAGCATTGTCCTCTTCCAGTTTTTGCTTCATCTTCTGCAACTCTTCTGTTTCCTTCATGTGGTATCCAAGGGCCTCATGAAGACGAACATTCTCTGTAAAAACAGCTTTTCCAGCATTGTCCAATTGCCTGACCAAAGTCAAAGACAGTCGTTAGTTGACACCATAAACTTTCTATATTAAAACACACATTTGGATCTATGCTTCTTTTTGAAAATCTAGATGAGTTTACATGGATAGCACTTATGGACATATTCAGTGTTAAGGCTATTCCACTATCACTTACTTAATAAAAATGAACCGCCTATGTAGATGTTCCACAATGTACTCTGCTTTAGTATCTTCTTTATGATTAAGGAATAGACAAACCAATTCTTACGCAATGGCTTCATGGTGGGCTCTTTCTGCCAACATTATAATCTTCTTTTCTGCTTCTCTTTCAAGGCGTTGCTGAAATAAAAATTCAACAGGGATATTTGAGAATCAAAGCCAGGCATAAAAGAGTGTCTAGTTTTCAAAACTGTGTGGATAATGTGATGTTACCACTCTGCCTTGAGTGATACTCACTCTTTGAGAGTGATACTCTGGAAGTATTATTGTAAATATTTAGATTTGTCATGGATAATATAAATATTTCCCTCACAGGTTCTTACCTATTTTATTTCTGAACATTATGAGATAGTGTGATACCTTATCAAGAATTTGGATCAGAGTAATATAATATTTCTAATGGGCCATGTACTGTTAGAAACTACAGAATATAACACATTGCTGGGACAGCATACCACATGATCTCCAGTTTGCCATTACAAAAGGCAGAGACTGTTCATTAAAATGAGTGGGCTTTACACCTACACAAGGATGCATTACCTCTTGCAAAAGCTCAGTAAAAATCCATGCAGGTGCCCAATAAATGCTGCACAGTGAGAATGGATAAAGATTACCGGTATACTGGCCTATGTCTCTATTCAGTATATATGCAGGTGATTCCAATAT
Source organism: Pogona vitticeps (assembly GCF_051106095.1). Taxonomy (NCBI): domain Eukaryota; kingdom Metazoa; phylum Chordata; class Lepidosauria; order Squamata; family Agamidae; genus Pogona; species Pogona vitticeps. The sequence goes on along the minus strand of NC_135783.1, from coordinate 318,420,472 downwards.
CTATACATGTGTATCTTGAAACTGTGGTGCTTTCTTCACTAAGACTTCCCCATAATTTCAAAGGAAATCAACAGTACTGCCAGAAAAAGCCTTGCTGGGACTGGCTATACTGAAGTAGTTTATCTACTATGCCCTAAGAACTGTACCTTTTCTTCAAGGAATTTCCTCTCCAACATGCTGATTGTTTCCTGGTGTTCTTTTTTTGTGGTATCCAGGGCATCTTTTAGCTATGAATTTAAGAGATTTTTAATTATTATTTTATCCACTGAGAAAATCATTCTTTCAGGATATAATGCCTAATTCCTACCTCATCCAAGCACTTTCCATAGCCCAATTTTTTCTTCTGATTTGTTATCTTTGCACTTTCCGCAGCTCCCGTCTCTTATATAGTTTGCTGACTTCCAAATATTTCCAGGTTCAGTAACACACATTGTGATTATTGTTTAAAAAGTAGCACAGACCCTTATCTCCTCTGTTTTCCAAAAACACTTCCAAGAATGTTACATTGTATAAGACTTTTTTGATTTGAAAACTCTAGAGTCTAATGTTGCCATCATCCCATCCTATAAATTTCCAGCAGAAGCCACATCAATCCATGGCAGGAAACAACAAATAGTCTTATGATACATTAAACATTGATAACATTTTGTAGACACTGGGTTTGTGGACTGCACCCTACTTCATTAGATATCATGCATGAAAGTTTATGCCATTAAGAAGCCACCAAACTGTTGTTTGGCTTGAAGTTAATTTCAATCTTATGTTCAAAACTCAGTTTCAGAAGTTTAATTTTGGCCATCAGGCATAAAGGAATGGCAAAACGAAATACGCCCAGGGCCCCGCTGAAAGTTAATAGACTAGATCAAGAAAGAGAAAACCACAAGTCTATGGACCTAATCTGGCTGGATGGGTTGGAATGTGCCCTGGCCTCCTGGAGTAGATACTAATCATAAACTTACTCCTTCAAGTTCATTCTCCAAAAGTGCCTTCTTTTTACGAAATTCCTTTATCATTTTCAGCTCAATTTGGATTATACCGATTTCTCTGGCCTTTTTGTTGAATTTCTCTTCCATCTCTTCCAGCTGTTTGACATACTGTGCAGCCTGCAATGAGATGATTTTTTTTTTACAAAGGTGAAAACTACTAAGTAACAGCTTAGTAGCAGGAAAATGACACACATACCACTTTGATAACACTCTGATGTGCAGTAGGTTTTAAGACAATAAACACAAATGTCTATTGACAAAGAAAAGGTACCACAAAAAGGCTAAAATAATTATTAACAAAATGAAGCTTCCAAGTTATGGCTTTTTAGGACCGAATAATATATCAGTTCTGCCTACAATTGTATGGATCAACTAGTGGTAATAACTCTGTATTCCTTATTTTAGGTCAGTTTGCTCAAAAGTAAGTTTTATTGAGATTAATATAATTTATTTATATGTAAGTGGGCTGTCCCATTTTATTGCCTTGATGTGAGAATTAGCATACTATGAGCCTCACATGTCAATTTTCCTAGCAAGACAAAAGACCTAGTTATGGTTCTAATCACAATTTAAGATCTCTGCAACAAGTTAAAAGTAGGGCCCTTTGGCTTAATATCTGTATTGCAAAACAGTCTTATCTGATGTGTTCATCTTGTTAGGGTTAAGCCTCAGGAGGTGCTTATTCTGATCTTCAGCACTCCATGTAACCGACACTGACAGAAGAAATGTCCATTCACCAGTTGTTCATTCTCCTCTTTGGCTTTTTCTTTCAATTCATGCACCTGCAGCTTCAGCTTCTCAATCTACACATTGAAAAGAGAAAGTTGAGATAATCTAGCCATTGCCTTCTATCACCAGCTGGGAAAATTCAACAATTGCATAGCACACTTTAACAAGTCCAAACCATTAAAAAGCACTCTACATAGTGTTAAGATGTTAACCATATCAAGTTCTGCTAAGAGTAACCTGTTCTGAGTCAAAACAATTTCCCCCCAATTCCAAAACTGGAGGGATCTGCATTCCTGGCATCTTTAATGTCGAGGAAGCTGTATTTTGCAGCGCTAAAAGTGCCCTACGTTTGCAGACACCGCCAATCTTCCCACACGAGGGTTTGACCCCGGGATTATTTTGAGATAATTTTGCCCCACAAGCTGTAGAGACCACCGTTTGCCTGAGTAAAAGCCAGCAACTCTGAAGTGGAAAGCCTGGCTGAGTGACTGCTCTGTCCCTACCATTTCTTCCTTTTCGGCGTCCTGCTTTTTGAGGAAACTCATCACGTCGACCGTGTCCTTCTCCAGCCGCCGCCGCTGCCGGTCCAGCTCCTCGTTGTTCCGAGCCAGGCGGCGCGCGGCTTCGCGGTATTCCTTGCGGGATATCTCCGTCACCTCCAGCCTGGCCTCCCATAACGCCAGCGCCGCTTTAGCCCGGTCGGCCTCCGACTCCTCCTTCAAGGGCTTCGAATCCGCCCGGCTACTCCCGGGGCCGCCAGCCTTCTTCCCCCTGTGGAAGAGGGACCAACACCGCACCCGTCAAGGATTTGCCCGGGCGGCCTTAGTGGATCACCACCCCTTATGTGCCCGCTTCCCGGGTTACCTACTTCCCGCCTTTCGCCCCTTTGCCTTTGTTTTTTCCTTTCCCCTTCATGTTGTCCGGAAGAGCCTTCCTTCCACCCGGTGTTTCGGTCCGAGGCGGCCTGTCTCCATGGAAACCGGCTGTCGCGGACAAGTGACGAAAGCGGGGTGCCTCCCGGTCGCGACGCGCCGTGTGTGACGTGACGCGCGGCACCGGCGAGATGTGGAAGGTTGAGGGCTTTGACAAGGCGGTGAGTGGAGAATTAGGCACCGGCGGGTGTCGAGGTGTTTTGTTCTTCCTTTCCCCCCTTGCAGGGTCGGGGCTCCTGCTCCGGCCAGCCTCTCCGGCTCTGTTTTTCAACACCACCACCCCGAACCCAACTGCCGCCCTGGCTTATCTTCCGTTGCCTTTGCCCCATTCCGGTTCTGCAGAGCTCGATCACAGGCATATTTGCCACGAATCTTGCAAACAGGAGTTCTTCCCTCAAGACTTGATTTTCGTTTCATTCCCTTGCATACAAGAGCAGATATTCATTTTGGGCATTATTTCCGTTTTAAAAATACGAGGATTTGCAAGCAGGTCGTTGTCAGCAGCACCAGTAAAACACACGCCCATTTCATGACATACAGGTTGATTTCCTCGGTATATAAACCGATCTTGAGAGAAATACTGTATTGCCTTTATACTCCGATTCTAGATATTACAGTACTGTATTTTAGAGGCTCTGCCATGTAAGGCTTTCCACGCAGCTACACGATGTATGGCTGAGGTAGAGCTGTGGATCGGCATAGCGTGGTACTGTATAACAGGATGAAGAAACGGGTTTCTCTGTTTCCCTTAGTCATCGTGAGTTTACTTTGTGCCTTTATCTGCAATGAATATGCAATTTGGTAAATCATTTTCTGACATGGCAGTAATTCCCAGAAGAGTATTTAGTTGTCTGAATTCCACCCCTTGAACTTGTCTGGCATAAAGAACATGCAACCTGGACACCGTTTCTTTGTATTAGATAAATGATAAACCCAGGTTTGTAGATAGTACTCAGCTTAAAATTTAACATTTAACTTGCTTACACAACTGACTGACCAGCCTTGTAGGTTACTGTACACTGGAAATTGAGAAAGAGGTACGTACAAATAGTGACTTCTGCTTGACTGGTTAAATAGATTTTGCGGGGAACGGGTCATTCTGGAAAAGAAAGAAGCTGCCTAAATTACAGCAGTTTAATTGAGTCCATCAGATAATAATAACGAAGAAGGACTGATATATTACTTAATATGTTAGTTAGGAAACGTGATCAATATGTGTGGTGCTTTACATGTGAAAGAGGATGGTGTCTTTCCCTGAGGAGGCTTATAGTATGTAGTTTGACAAGGAATTTACAGTATTAGAAAAGGTAGAGGGACAAGGAAGAAGTGGTAAACGGAAAGGATATGTTTTAATTTTAGTCATGCATAGTTTTGTTATGCATAAGTTGCTTCTGGTTTATGACAACCATGTGAGCTCATGACCACCAAAAAATCCCTGGTCAAGTCTTGCAAACTGAAGCCTGTGGCTTTCTTTCTAGGTCAAGGTTTCTCTTTTCCTTTTGCCTGAACGTTTCCTAGCTTTACTGTAATCTCATAGTATGTCTGAAGTATAATGGCCTGTCATTTTACAGTACTTCAAGCTTGATTTGATCTAGAACTCAGGTATTTATCCCTCTGAGTGTCCATGGTGTTTGTAAAGTTCTCTCTCAATACCATATTTTGAATGATCCTATTTTCTGCTGTTGGCTTTCTTCATTGTTTAGTTGTCATATTAATGTATACTAATTGGCAATACCATAGAATGGATTATCTTCACTTTATTCTCTGGCAACACTTCCTTACACTTAGGTATCTTTTCTATGTTCCTCATAGCTTCTCTTCAAAGTTTTCTTCTGATTTCTTGTTGGCAATCTTTATTTTGAGTGATGATTGAACCGAAGTAAAGAAGATCTTCAACAATTTCTATTTCTGTGCTGTAAAAGCAACCTCTCAGAAAACACTTATTTCCTGCATCTAGAAATCCTTTTCTTTTAATATGGAAAAAAAAATTCCATCTCCTTCCAGAGCTTTTCTTGTGGGATGTTTTTTGTTTCCTGTGACAATTGAGAATACCAGGATGAACTATGTCATTTGGAGGGCAGGAGAAATACAAGTATTATACTGTATTAGTAAAGCTGAATACCGTGAAAAAAGTTAAAATTGAATAATGAATTTCAGCTATTGCTATTACTTTAAAAATTGATTCAGATTATAATTTTGCAGTTCTGTTGTTTCATTACAGTAAACCGTCTTTTCTGTTGCTAGTAGGATGGAGAAGAAATTAATAGTAGTTCAGATTTCAGTTTGTAAATGCTTTCTCTAAGTTTTGTTTTGCTTGGGACTTGTGCGTTAGAAATATCAGGTTTAGGTTTAAGACCAGCTTTTTCATTTTAGCAAAATCTAGTATACAGTACATGATGTTATGCCACCCTTTCCCTCCACAGACATATGGATGAAATATATCATTAGACTGTTTCTTGACTATTTTTCCTTAAGATGACCACTTGATGACTTTATTGTTCTGCATACACATGGGTCAAATTTTATTGGTTTAAATCTAAGTGGGAAAGTGAGACATTACTGCTAAGGGAGGCTTGAAGGTTAATTTTAGATTGTTTATACATTGATATAAATTAAAGGGATTGCTTGTAAGGAGAGAGAAATGAAACAATAAGCAGAGAGCAGGCAAGCTCCCTATGTAGAAGGTTTAGGATATTGAAGCAGGAGCCAGTAGGTGGATCTGCAGGAACTGATAAACAGTCCAGCTCTTATAGATTCAGATGCCAAGTACACACATCTGTGGACAGTTCGAAGGTTGGCTATAAAGGTAACTAGGTAGGTGGGGAGAATGTTATGAAAGACTGATATACAATCCAGATGCTTATTAGAAAGTGGATGGTGCATGTTAGAATTAAGAACAGAGAAGCATCTATTGAAAACTGAATATTAATACTTATGGATATGGGCATACATTAGTTTAGCAAACTGTTTAACACAAATTGTTGCAATAAAAAGAACAAATATGTTAAATAGTATAAGGGAAATGGCTTTACCCCACCCCCAAAGGTGTTGTCAATGGATGTGACCAAATACCTGGGCTGTAATGTGAAGTTCTGATTCCATATTGTTTAAGAACTTTGGAAATAAACAGCAGGAGTGTTACTTTTCCCTGTTACTATGGAGAAAAGTTCTTGTATTTGTTTCTGATTCAGTTGTCTAATTCAAACACTGTCAAATGACTATTGTTTGTTTTCAAAAGACAGCTGATTTGAGTTTTGCATTTCACTTCAAATTTTCTTTTGTAAGTTTACTGTGTTGGGTATAGATATTAATTTTTTATATATTTACTGTTACCCCTTTTTCAGGGTTTGTGGGATGCTGTTAGATCTAGAGCTATTGTTTATGACAACATTGGTGGGGAGGTTTAACCAAAAAAAGTATTTGCATCTGATTTGGAAGTAAAAATTAATTCAAAAATAAGAATGATTCTGAAAAAAAAACAATTGTATACATAGGAAGGAACACTGCAGGTGAATACACTTCTTTGTTCTGGCTATCTAACAGTATGCAACTCTTGCAGGGATGGGGCACACTTGGCCCTCTAGATATTGATAGACTGCAGCTCACATTATCCTTCACCACTGGCTCTGCTGGCTAAGACTATTGGGAGTTGCAGGGTTAAAACATCTGGAGGGCCACATATTCTCCATCCCTGCTGGCTTGACAATGATGCTGCCACTTGGAATGGTCTCTTTTGCTCTTCTGATCTCTCTGAGCAGCTGGCGTCAGCAGCAGATGATATTCCTATTGTCCATTATTCTCTCAATTACATTTGTGTTCTTTGCCTGCCCAGCCTTCCCACAGTGTTACAGTCAGGACCCCGAGTCTTGGCCTTGTTGCAGTTTAGCTGAATTATTATATTAATGCCAATGACTGAACTATTAAGATATCATCTTGAAGTTGAAGATCCAAATGCTTCTTAAGGAAGGAGAAAAACAGTTTGGATATTTATTGGATTAATTAAGGACAGAAAGCAGCCTTACAGTGAGTCAGGCCATTGCTCCATATAGCTTTACCTTTCTTAGCTTCTTAAATGAGGCAAGGGAGTACGGTGTTATTGTATGGAATCATAGAACATAATTTAATTTGTTCTGTAGACTAAAACAGAGTGACCTTTTGATAGTGAGCATCAAATTCCTAAAGTGCATTTAAAAAATTAATTTATGATTTTATTTAAAATAGCTTTAACCCACTGTAGTGTTTACCCTTGTGACCCCTGCTTGTTTTTCCCTCACAAAGGCTCATGTCGTGTTCTCTTCTCGTTGCCACCAGTGGATTACCTCAATCCACAATATAAATGATGTTTGTCAGAACACTTGTCTTGTGAACAGAAACAGAACTTATTTATTGAAGTGAAGGAGATTGAATAATAACAGAAGTTTCTCAGATACACAAAGTTTCTCAGATACACTTTATACATAAACAAATCATCAAGAGTCCTCTCAGTACGTACTGTACTTCTTTTCTCTTGCAACCCCATTGCCACCTTCTCTACCTATTTTCCTAATCAGCTCTATCTCTCTGAATAACCCTTTCTCTCTCAGTATCTGTTCCCTCCCTATCTGACTCCTCCTTCTCCAGCTGAGCCTCATGTAGCTGCTGACTCTGCCTCTCCAGCCCTCTCATAGGTTCATGTAAATCAGCTCATGAATATGAATAGCATGAGTGATGTGGGCAGTCACCACACCCACCTTTCTCCTTAAAAAGGACTGAAGGCAGCTTACAATTAAAAGACAGTACTTAAAATAATAACAATGAATATACATTTGTAAAAGGATCAAAGAGTACAGTACCAAAAAACATAAAACAACACAAAAGCAAAATCAATGTAGTAAGGTAAAAACAGTTCATTTTAGAAACCCCACTCAAGCTGCCATTCAATCGGGGAAAGGTCTTTGCTTTCTTTGGTAAAGATGGGGCCAGTCTATCCTCCTGTGGGAGGGAGTTCCAGAGTCTGGCAGCAGGAACATAGAAGGCCCTTTTCTTTGTCCCCACTAAGTGCACCTCGAAGGTGACAGGAATGAGATGAAGGTCTCCTGATGATCTTAACACTCAAGCAGGGTCATAAAGGGAGGTGCAGTTCTTGAGATAGTTTGGGCCCAAACCGTTTAGGGCCTTATAGGTTAGAGCCATCACTTTGACTTCTGCCCACATATGGATCAGCAGCCAATGGAGCTACTGTAGTGGGGGTGGGGGGCGGTGTTGTGTGATCCCTGTGTCCAACCCCAGTTAGCAATCTGGCTGCTGCATTTTGGACTCCCTGAAGTTTCCAGACACTTTTTAGAGGCAGCCCCATGTAGAGTATATGTCACTGTGGCCAAATCAGACCTTTACAGGAACGGACACAGCTGGCACACTAATTTTAACTGTGCAAATAAACTCCTGGCCACAGCCTAAACCTGGGCATCCAGATTCAGAGATGAATCTAGGAGTATCTCTAGGCTGTGCAACCAGATTTTCAGGGGTATGTAACCTCATCCAGCACAGGCTGTATCCTTGTTGCTTGATCCACCTTTTGAGTGGTCAGGAACAGCTCTGTCTTGTCTGAAATACATTTCAATTTATTCACCCTCATCCAGTCCATTTCTGATACTAGACACGTATCTAGAGCTGAATCAGCTTCCTCAGACTGCAAGGAGAGATAGAGTTGGGTGTCATCCACATATTGGTGAAAGCAAACCCTAGAAGTCCAGATGATCTCTCTCAGCAGTTTCATGTAGATGTTAAATAACATAAGAGACAAAACAGGACCCTGCAGGTCAGCGGCCAGGATGTCAAGCAGTACTGTAGTTTCTCAGCATCATTTTCTGAGTTCTCACCTCCAAGAAGAACCTGGGCCACTGTAAAACAGTGTCTCCAAGTCTCATCCTAGAAAGAAGGGCCAGAAGGATGCCATGGTTGATGGTACGGAAAGCTGCTTATCGGTCTAATAGAACTGACGGAGACATACTCCCCTTTTCAAATTCCCAGTGTAGGTGTTTGGAAAATAAAAATATAGGATGAAAATGGCATGTTATGATGGGAAGAGCATTTAGGCCTGATACACTATCCAGACTTTGGTTCATGACAGTAGGCCTCTAGTCTCACAGAAGTCAAAGAGGAGAGCTGGCAGGAGATACAATGTGCTGAGTAATGTGCTAAAAATATAAACTTTATATAATTACTCATGTGCTAGGCAGCGTTATGCTGGGTAAGGACTGACCATACTCCTAGGACAATGAAAAACTCCGAGGACATAAACGAGTTTTGTATCAAAGCTATGAAATGCTCAGCATTGTATAATCAAATAGTCTTGTGCCACAAGAGACTCTGTAAGTGTCTTCTTGTTTAGCCCCTAATTATAATTAGATCTTTTAGTTTAAATAAAGCTATCTGCATTGAGGCAGTCTCTTTTGTTTGAGAAGTTTAATTTTACTGACATACTGTAGGTCATTCACCAAGGCAACTGGAGCAATCTTCATCCCATAACCAAGTCTGAAGTCAAATTGAAATGGATCTAGATAATCAGTTTGTGTAGCTGGAAGCGTGATCTTTTTGAGCAGGCCGGTTTTTAGGATGTGGGAGGCTTTTGTGTGTGAGATCTCCTTTAACAAGGTTTTAATTTATAACTGTATTACTTTTAATCTATTTTCTCCAGGATCTTCTGCAACTCTGGAAGTCCTGATTCAAACACCAGCTGCCCAAGGCTCCCAATTGTGATGGCACTTTCCTGGATCACAGTCATTGGCATATTTGCACTTTCTTCCATTTATTGCATTCTTTCTCATCCTGATCCAGAAACATGGTTTCAAGACCTCTTCCCACTTAAGGTGTGTCCTGCCAATACCAGTGTGAAAACTTTTTATGGCATCATGTTTGATGCAGGAAGTACAGGGACACGTATTCACATTTACACCTTTATACAGAGAAGCCCAGGTAAGATTGTGTAAACAGGTTTTCAGGAATAATGTCTGGAGCCTTCATTTTATTTTATTTTATTTATAACGCTGCCACTAAAACTATAAAACAACAGTTTTAAAATATCATATAAATATCATATTAAAAATAAATATATATTAAGATTAAAAACAATATAAAACATGTATCAAAATTAAAAACAATTTTAAAACATTGTAAAAAGCATTTAGAAATCTGTAACAAAGCATTCCTTATAGACTTATTGCTTAAAAGCCTGCCTTGAAAAGAAAGTCTTTGCATAACAATGGAAGGACAAGAGGCAAGGGACCAACCTATCTTCTCAGGACAGTACATTCCAAATCTTGGGAGCAAGCACTGAAAAGGCCCTCTCTTGTGTCACCAAGCAAGCTTGGGAGGGTACTGGTACCAAGAGAAGGGCTTCCTCGGAAGACCTTAAGAGCTGAGAAGGCTCATATGGGGTGCCCAATCCTTAAAATAGCCTGTACCCAAGCTGTATAGGGCTTTATAGGTAATAATTAGCATTTCGAATTGAGCCCAGAAACAAGTCTGGAAGCCAGTGAGGCTGTTGTAATAAAGGAATTAAATGCTCCCTGTAACTAGTGCCAGTAAGCAGTCTGGCTGTAGCATTCTGAAGTTTCCGAACATTCTTAAAAGCAGCCTCACATAGAGCACGTTGCAGTAATCGAAACAGGATGTAACTAAAGCATGTGTCACTGTGGCCATAGTGGACATCTCAAGGAAGAGGCATAGCTGGTGCACCAGTTTTATTTGTGCAAAGGCACTCATGGCCACTGCTGAAACCTGTGCATCCAAGTTCACGGTTGAGTTAAAGAGCGCACCCAAGCTACAAACCGGACTTTGAGGGGGAATGTAACCCCAGCCACTACAGGCTGAATCCCTGTCCCTGGATTTGCCTTTTGACTGGCTAGGAACACCTCTGCCTTGTTTAGCTTAAGTTTCAGTTTGTTAGCCTTCATCCAGTCTATTACTGATAATAGGCACTTGTCTAAGCACGGAACAGCTTCCTGGGGATAAAATGGGAGAGATAGAGTTGGGTGTCATCAGCATACTGAAAGTGTTGAATCCTCAAATTCTAAACAACCTCTTCCAAGAGTTTCTTGTAAATGTTGAATAACATGGGGGGGGGGGCAGGACTGAGCCCTGAGGGACAGCACAGACCAGCTGCCCTGGGTGTTGAACGGGATTCTCCCTAACACCATCTTCTGAATTTGGCCATCCAGTAAGTATTGGAGCCACTGTAAGACAGTATCTCCAAGACCCATCCCAGAAAAGGCACCCCAGAAGGATACCATGGTCAATGGTAACAAAAGCTGCTGGGAAGTCCAGCAGAACCAACACTTCCCCAATCCAGTCCCTGGGGCAGGTCATCCACCAAGGTAAGAACATAAGAAGAGCCCTACTGGATCAGGTCAAGGGCCCATCTAGTCCAGATTCCTGTATCTCAAAGTAGCCCCACCAGATACCTCTGGGAGCACACGAGATTACTACCCTGTTTCCCTGAAGCAGGTATTTCCAAATTCCTGGACATCTCATTTTGCTGCAACAGATAACTTGTCCTCTCAGGAAAACAAGGTTTACTACTGCAGCCTAGATATTTTATAGATTCCAGATATATCCTTTGTGATTTTCAGTAGTTTTTAACTTTTAAATGAAAATCTGTATTTAATTTATGCAGAAAATCCTGCAGAGTTAGAAGGGGAAATCTTTGAATCAGTGAAGCCAGGTCTCTCTGCATATGCTGACCAGCCTGAGAAGGTAAGGCGTTTTTATGAAATTTTGTGATGGCCTTTCCCCTACCTTGCCACTATAAGGTTTGTTTAACATGGGGAAGGACAACTGTGGCCTTCCAGATGTTTTTGGCTTACAACTTCCATCACCCTCAGCAGAGCCAATTGTGAAAGTATTTGGGAGGGACACAGTTGTCTATTCATGGTTTAACACAAAAAAGAAAATAGATGTCAGGGGGGAAAGGATGCAGTAAAGAAACAGCTAGGAAAAAGAGGAAAAGAATTACAGTTACAGCTGTCAGGAAAATAGCTAGAACCATCACTGGAATTTGAAGGAGATCCCATACATATATATCCTGTATGTAGAATACATATATGATATGCTGCTTTATGTCATGATTGATTGCTTGTCCCTCTTTCCCTTATTGTCTTCTGTGACTGGAAGGCAGTAGTTCTCCAGGCTCTTTCCTATTACCTACTCTTTCAGATCTTTTTAACTAGAGGTGCAAAATATACATGCACTGGGTTATGCCATTTCTTCCCCAAAGTACCAACAGAGGTCCCTAAAAAGAAAAGCAGCAGCTTGCAATAAAATACAAACAACTAGCACTATAACAGAGTGAGCTGTGAGAGACATGAGTAACAAGGGATTGGTTGGGAGCAATGCTTAAAGAATTAAGCCAATATCCTCACTAAAAGATGGATTTGGGGGAAGAAATGGAAAGAACAGAAATATTTAAAGGAAGTGGTCAAGCTAGTGTTGTACCTAATCCTATCAATATTTTTCTTGCTTTCTCTGAAACCATTAGGGAGCAGAAACGGTCAGACAATTGCTAAACATGGCCAAAGAGGTTGTGCCATCCAGCCATTGGGAGACGACCCCAGTGGTGCTGAAAGCCACTGCTGGCCTGCGGTTGTTAGCTGAGCACAAAGCCGAGGCTCTTCTCTCAGAGGTAATATTGGCTTGTATTGCAAGAGAAGGAGATACCAAGGTGCAAAAAGTTGGGGACGTTTTTAATGGGTTTCTTTAGTGCCTCACTAAATAGACTTACTGCCATGAATTTGACACACTTGTGGTTTTCAAATGCAGCAGTAAATTTCTGTGAATACTTGCCATTCTTAAAGCTGGTGCTGTTTGTTTTTTTTTAAATCTTATTAAGGGTGGATGTCATCAGGGCAGGAGATAGTCCTATTTTTAATTTCTGATCTTTAGGTATTGACTGGAAAACATAAAATGTGTACCCATCTTGTTTTGTATTCCATTGCTTTCTATAGAAAAGGAAAAATTGTGACATCCACATTCTTCATTCCAAGAATGAGTTCAACTTCTAGGAATATAAAACAGTTTCCCCCCTTTTTCCACAGGTTAGGGCAGTCTTTGAGGAATCACCTTTTCTAGTTCCTGATAATTGTGTTAGCATCATGGATGGAACATCTGAAGGTAGGTCCAGAAAGGAAGAAACAAAAAAGGATGAAGTGGGAAAAATAATAATAGGAACAAGAGAGAAGGAGATATGTCCCTCAAGGATGAATGAAAAGTAGGATGTTTTTATTGTTGCTTTGAAGTGGTTGAAATTTATAGTACAATGGTGCCTCGCTTGAAGACGTTAATCCGTTCCAGTGAAATCGCTGTTAAACGAAATCGTCGTCAAGTGAATTTTAAAAACCTATTGAAACGCATTGAAATCCCTTCAATGAATTCCAATGCGCTAAATACCTCATCGTAAAGCAAAGATCCTCCATAGGGCAGCCATTTTCTGGTGACTGTATAGTGAGGAATCCATCCTAAAGCACAGCGGGGAGCCGTTTTTCACAGCAAGTGGCCATTTTAGAGCTGCTGATCAGCTGTTTGAAAATCGTTGTCTAGCGAAAAATCGGTTCCCAAAGCAGGGAACCAATCATCGTGAAGTGAATTTTTCCTATTAGAACATCATTTTGCGATCGCAAAAACCCCATCATCAAGCAGTTTCATCATTTAACGAGGTAATCATTAAGCGAGGCACCATTATCCTACTTATGTATAATCAAGGCTGCATTTTTTAGACATGATCGGAGAAACAAAGCAATCTATTTATACATAGAATTTTTTAAAAATTGCTTTCCATAGGCAATTATATCAGACAAGGATATATTTTATCCTTTGTCAGTTGAATTTATATACAGAACATATATAAAAGCTGGATTAGATTCAGATGGAGTGAAAATTTGTGGAAGAAATACCAATAATTTAGAATATGTAGATGATCTCATATTATTGATAGAAAGCGGCAATGGCTTAGAATCATAGAATAATGAAGTTGGAAGGGGCCTACAAGGCCATCAAGTCCAACCCCTGCTCAATGCAGGAATACAAATCAAAGGATATCTACCAGGTGATTGTCTAAATTTCTCTTGAATCCCTCCAGCGTTGGAGCACTCGCTGCCTCTCAAGGTAATTGGTTCCATTGCCGTACTGCTCTAACAGGAAGTTTTTCCTTATATTCAACCAATATCTGGCTTCCTGTAACTTGAGCCCATTGTTGCATGTCCTGCATTCTGGGATAATTAAGAAGAGATCCTGCCCCTCCTCTGTATAACTACCATGCAAATATTTGAAAAGTGCTATCATATCTCCCTTCAGTCTTCCCAAGTCTAAACATGCGCAGTTCTTGAAGTGGCTAGTGATGAAATGAAGCATGAACACTGTCCAGAAACAAAAAATGATTAAACTGAGTACTTCAGGCAAATCATGAGAAGACAAAAGAAAAGACAAAATTTGAGGTTTACAATATACATGCGGGTTTACCTTTTTCTCCATTTCTTATCACATCGTATGTACTGCATGCCATGCTTAGTCTGAATCCTTGCAAGTTGCAACCCATAATTTTATTATGACATGGTTGTTGTGAGTTTCCCGGGCTGTTTGGCCATGTTCTTAAGGTTTTTCTTCCTGATGTTTCGGCAGTCTCTGTAGCTGGCATCTTCAGAGGACAGGAGTCAGAACTCTCTCTGTGCCCTGGTGTAGTTTGTTGGATAGTTGAGTATTTATAGCTGTGGAATCAGCTTTTGTCCTTTTCAGGAGATTGGGTGATTACAGTGATCAGCATGTTTTTTTATTGTGGGTGTATTGTTGTGATAAAGGGAAGAGATTATCTGTCACTGTGATTGTTGGGTGTCGTTAGTTGGTCTTTATTATGACAGTTTAGTTGCAGTAACTGAAGTTTCATTTAGAGTTGGTGTAAGTAAAGATAATGCCAGCATTCTGCAGGGGCACCTTCAGAAACTGAAGTTAGATATCCTTTAAGAAGTAAGCTTAATTAAGTCTCAGATGAGAATACAGTGGAAACTGAAAGTTGAAAACAGAACCTGGGGAAATGTGGAAAGGAGTGAAATAAATGCACATGGTGCAACAAGGTTACATATTGTTATAGAAATCATTTGTGGTCTAAAGATGGAAGGACTTATGGTAGCTTTTTCTTCCTATTCACAGGTATTCTAGCCTGGATCACTGTGAATTTTTTAACAGGTAATTGCTGTTGTCTGACTGACTCTGAAATCTTAGATAGAGTCTGCTTGATAAAACATAAGTTGGCAGGCACTGACGGCAGTATATTAATCTTACACATAAGCTGCATTCTTAAAGCTTCTGCAAAGAAACCATGCAAGAGCACAAAGGCCACATAACATAGCATTTCGCATGGCACATGGGCAGTCTCTGAATTTCTGCAACGTTACCCGCAGGTCAGTTGTATGGCCAGAACCCGCAGACAGTGGGGACCTTGGACTTGGGAGGAGCTTCAACCCAGATCACGTTCTTGCCACAGTTGGAGGTGAGAAGCAACTATAAACACAATTCGTTGGGATTATAGTTGGATAATAGGTTGTAGGTGCTCCAGTTACTTGTTTTTGTTTCTTCCAGATGTAAGCTGCTTAAGTAATATTCATTAGTTTATTGGGTTTCTCTTAATAATGTTTAAGATAGTAGACCAGAGACAGGCTACTTCCGAGAGGAGACGGGCTATTTTTCACTAAAAATTTAGGGTCATCTTATACACAGAAGTAAGCCAAGGAGAGAACTGTGCAATTGCAAAACTGCCCATATGTTGCCTCTGCAAACAGGTTATCTAAAGTCATGAGCCTTATGTAAATTACGTCAGCTGATACTGAACAAACGAATTGGATCACACTTCCATGGAGGTGGAGCATGTAGGCAATGCTCGGATGCAACGCATAACGTCCGAGTGTTCTGAGCCCAGAGGCTGAATAAAGTGATATGCTCAAAGCTATGTGTGATGCATAACATGACAGTACTGGTGTGTAAATATTACCCCATTACTAAATACAAATGTGTTCTGTTTTATGTTTAAAATATAGATTTCTTAATTTGGGGTTGGAAAAGGGGGTGTCTTATACATGGCAAAAATACAGTAGTACTTGTGATGAGGCCTGATCAGTGCTGAATAGTGTGGCAAACATTTTGACTAAGTTATATAGCACAGTCACATCCTTCAGTCCATTCCTCTGAAAAGTGACCCAAATTTAGTGAGTCTGGAGGTGACTGTTGAAATTATTTTTCTGTTGTGGATAGAGAGACCTTTATTTTTTTAAAAAAAGTAGTGACATTGTGGCTGTGTATAATGTATCTGAAAATAGTAGAGAGTTTCCAACCTTTCTCTTGTAAAAGAAACCATTGAATATTTGTCATTATCTAGGAAACCCTGGAGCAAACACCTGCGGATTTCTTTACCTCATTTCAAATGTTCAACAGCACTTTTAAACTCTATACGCACAGGTGAGTGAGGAGATGCTATACTAGTTTCTCTTTTTTCAGAACTCACGGTTATTGTTGAACTCCTGTCAAATGGAACATTTACATAAATACTGGTAATATAGAAAGTATACTCTTACATTTTAATAATTTTTTTACTGTTTGCCAGAATAATGCAAAAGCCTGTTGCAGAGTCCTAGCTTCATGTGTCTTCCTTCTCATTATAAGAACATAAGAATACCTGCTGGATCAGGCCAAGGACCCATCTAGTCCAGATTCCAGTATCTCACAGTGGATCCACCAGATGTCACCGGGAGCACACGAGACAACTAGATACCTGTCTCCTGATACCCCTCCCCTGCACCTGGCATTTTAAAGTAAATTCCTTTTAAGCCTAGAGATTATACATCCCCACCATGGCTTGTAACTTGCAGTGGATTTTTCCTCCCGAAATCTGCCCAATCCCCTTTTAAAGGCATCTTGGTCAGATGCCATCACCACATCCTGTGCCAAGGAGTTTCACAGACTAACCACACACTGGGTAAAGAAATATTTTCTTTGGTCTGTTCTCACTCTACCGACACTCAACTGGAGTGGATGTCCCCTGGTTCTAGTATTGCATGAGAGGGAAAAGAGCTTCCCTCTATCCACTTGATCCACCCCCTGCATAATTTTATATGTCTCAATTGTGGGCCCCCTCAGGCACCTTTTCTCTAGACTAAAGAGCCCCAAATGCTGTAGCCTTTCCTCAGAAGGGAGGTGCCCTAGCCCAGTCATCATTTTAGTCAATCTCTTCTGCACCTTTTCCAGTTCCACAATGTCTTTTTTGAGGTGCAGCGACCAGAACTGTATACAATACTCCAGATGTAGCCTTATCAGCATTTTGTACAATGGCATTATAATTTGGGCTGTTTTATTTTTATAATAAATAGGTCCATTTGTGAATTGTTGTAGAGCTGCACGCTGCCACTTCATATTTGGAGCTTAGAAGACAGGGGACTCAGCAGAGTATTTCTGCCCATGTTTATAAAATACAGTAGTACCTCAGTTTACGAACGCTTCAGTTAACATAATTTACGAACGGAAATCCATTGAAAATAATACCTCAGTTCATGATTTGTTTTCGCAGTACGAAGGAAGTTTCCCCAGGATGCATTGTGCCTGGAGATTTATAGCACCACCCCCGTTCCTATAGCAAACCATGTTTCGGTTTACGAATTTTTCACATTGCATAACGTCCTGGAGAATGCATTAAATTCATAAACCAAGTTACTGCTGTAGGTTGCTGCTTCTTTTCCATACTTAACAAAATGGACACAAATTTGAGTGAGTGTTTTTTGTCCATTACAGCTATCTGGGATTTGGACTGAAAGCTGCAAGACTAGCAACTTTGGGTGCCTTGGAAATGGAAGGTATAGTCAGAAAGTATAACTGTATATATGTGTCTGTTTGGCTTATATTGTCAGGTGTCTTGTGCTTGGTTCTCTGCTTTCAGGCAGCATTTTGTTTGGAAAAGGAAGACAGCACATATTTTCAACAGTAAAGAATGCAAGTGGACAGTAGTGGGAGTAACACCACATTCTAAGAGGAAGATGTGAGAGAACCTCTGGTAGGCAGGTCAAGGACACAGAACTTATTTGATAACATGCTGCTAAAAAAAATAACCTGGGATGACTTTTCCAGGCTGAAGTAGGCCAGGGAGCACAAGTATTATATTTTGAGCAAACTTTAAAAAAAACGAAGATTCATTGGATTGAAATATGGAATGGCAGCCAGTTGTACATTTTATTAGAAAAATGGCCATCTAGATTTCTCAGATTCCTTTTTTTGGGGCCAAAAATTAGCCCCACTAGTTCGTCAGGTTATTGTGTTGGCAACTGCTTTTAGCTAGTATTGTCAACTGATGTAAGACTGTTATTGTACTCATTGCTTGGCTTTTAATCAATGAATTAATGACATTTGTATGACTGTATGTATTACCAATAGATGTTCTGTAGTGTATTGGAGTGCTGTTGTAAGTCACAACATAAATATAAAACTGGAAGAAGAAAGTCTTCCTTAATATCCTCTTTTTCATCCATCGATGAATCTGAAATGCTGCCTGTTTCAGATAGTTTGTTTCAATTCTAATATTAGGAACAAACACAATTAAGAACAAAGTACTCTAATATTTTCACTTGAAAGAAGAATCCAGCACTCTCCTGGGTTACTTCTGCTGAAATACATAGGATTCAGAAGTATTTATTCTTGATTAGATCATGCCCATCAGATTCATCTGAACATTGTGAACTGCATTTACTTGGCATACACCAGGTGGGAACACCTGATGATCTCATCCTGAAATGTAAAACGGCTTCAAGCGTTGGGTGAGTTGAGATGATTGTGAGGCTTTGTGTATCATGCAGATCGTATCACATCCTTCACTGCTGCTCCTGTCAATTAAAGATGAGGGCTGGTGGAATTTTAATGTGCAGTTTTAAACTGTAGTTCATTGACCTAACCTACTCAATTGATCAAGCCTTTTAGTTCTGCCTATAGAGTCTGTCACCGGGTAGGTGGGGCTCATCAGCCTTGGAAGGCAGCCCATCCAGGAGAAGGAAAACTCCGATTTCAAACCTCCACTGCCTCCACTGATGGAAAAGGCTTCAGGAATAAACCTCAAGGCAAAATCCAGAGCTGGAGTCCCGGGGGCAGTTCATGTCATTTTGGCAACTCCTGTGATGTTGCTGGAACCAGTTGTATTGGCTCTTGCCTTTCCATTGGACAATTTCAGCGACATGGAGAGGGGGAATTTGCTGCTTGGGTAACAGCCTATCCTCCATATTATTGTACCCAGGCTTCGTGCTCTGAAGAGGACACTCATACAGAATGTGTTACCATGGTCTTTTAAGATTGTGGGATGCCTAAGAAGAGTCTGTCATCTCTTCCTATGCAGTCTTAGCATCTCTTTTTCTCAGCTGCCCAGGGGCGAATAAATTCCTTTGAACATAAATATGTCAGCTTTCTACTCAATGGAATATTTGTTTGCCTCTGTACTCATTTGTTATGTTAGAGCTAAACAGACAGCAGTGTGGCACAGTATATTTGGAGCATAAAAGCATTGCTTTGCTTTTGAGGACTGTAATACAGATACTTAACCTATAGTTTCTTCATATGGATTTTATTCCAAAATTTTCATTCTCTGTTGCACTGCTAGAGAGGGTACTTGAGGATGGTGGCAGTGTACATTTCCATTTACTTTGGTAAACAGAAGAAAAGGTGTGTCCACATTCACACCTTTGCCCTGCAAAATCAGATGTAACAAAATCAGATGCAATAGGCACTCCTTTCTGAAGGTGCATTTCATAACATGTATGTACTTAAAATCATACCCAAATCTAATAGGTATTCAGGGTTTAGGATCTAGCAATAGAAGTTCTTTCATATGGATCTAAACTCATTTTTCTTGCAGACCTTTCTTGTAAGTGAGAGGGCTGAAAATCTTGGCTGGCCTAAGATTTTGCTGTGTTGAGGTGAAAAAGGCCCTCTTCCATCATTCCCTGTCCAGAAGCCAGTTGCACTGGTAGTTGAATCTTACATTCCCATCGGCAGTGGGACAATATCATCCATAGCACCTGAGGACATTCACATTGACACATAAAGCTCTGCCTTCCAGTGTCTGACCACGGTTTGCAGTTTGCTGTGTTTGCCACCCTCTGGAACAAATGCTGCAGCACAGCAGTAGGATGGGCAGCGTGCCTGGCATGAGAAAATACCATGGGCCTGCACAGAAGGCCTGTCGCCATGCACAGCCTAGGGTGGCTCCTGCTTACATGGTCAGGGGCCATTCCTGGGGGGAGGTTTCTGGTGCCTTAAGGCCAAGATGATTGATGCAGCCAGACAAACTGAGCCAACAACAGGCAGGCATTTCTGCTGCCAAACTGCCAGGCCAGGAAAATGGGAATAGATGGTGGGGAAAGTGCTATTGCCAGCCTTTGTTGTGTGAAGTGACTCTACCTGATGGTAGGGTCAGCCCTGACTGGAATGCTGATCCATAAGAACTGAATGCAAGTTGAACTTTGTCACCATGTGGCTTATAGGGATGAAATAAAAGCAGCCTTTCCTCAGAACTGGCCCCTATTTGGTTCCAGTCCCCAGAATCTGTATTGTCTGGACTGTGTTGATAGGAAAGCTGCTCTCAGGTTACTTGCATTCAGCTGTACTTCCTTTTGTTCCCTGTCCAGAGTGCATTTCCCCTCCACCCAGGAGTTTTTGTTATCTCTGAGATGGGAACTTTGTACACTGTTTTGTCATGCAAACTGGCTGAAACAGATCCTAGGCTGTGAAATGCTGCTAACTGAAATACAAGCTCTGCAAACAGCCAAACTTTGGAAAATAATGTAAGCTGCCTGTGAGAAAGGAATTGCTAGTTCAAAGCAAATCCTTGGGTGGAGGTGATTTTGGATTTGTTTACCTTGCAGAGCCTTAGAAGACAGAAGAAAGGCACTCTGTGGTTATGTGCTGTGATTTATTTGCTAATAAGTGAAGTCATAGCTTTAGAAATGATTCCACACCCTGGATTTATGTTCCTTTGCTGTGTGAAAAGGTTACATGAGTACTGTATTATGAAGAAAATAAGAAATTGGGAGAGCATGGAATCCATCTGGAAAATTCAGGCTTCTCTGTCAGTGCCTGGAAAAGGCTGGCTAAGGGCAGGGGGGCAGTATCTGCCTAGTAACAAGAAGGAGGTAACGCCTGCAATTTATCTCTTGTGAGAGAAGTCTTTAAGACCAAGTTGGCTTGTTCCCGGACACTGCAGTAATTTGGAATATGATTTCAGCTATGTGAAGGGAGAGGATAAAAAAGACTGATTGGCAGAACAGTGGAGACTGACTGATCTGAAAGGGTCCAGAATGTGAAATGCATAAAAAGGGATTCAGAAATTACTTTAGTTGGCTTAGCTTACCTCTCAAGATATGCTACGCGTAGTTGCTGTCCTATTAATGCCATATCTGGAAGGATGCATTCTGTGTGTGTTTCAGAACTGTTCTGATTCTACACTGATGTATATTAGATTAGATCAGTGTTGTTATTTTCTGGTGGGTTTTCTTAACTACCTCAGCTTTTGTCTTGAATTGTCCCTTTTGCTCCAAGTGCCTTCTGAAACACTTTTGGAACTTTTGCCTTTTATCTTTTTTCACCATCTTTAATAAAATATTTAAAAAATTCTCCAATGAACAGTATGGGTTTTTGTTTTGTTTTTGTCTCAGGGTTTGTGATACTAAAACCAGGTCTTGCCTTGACATTTTGGTGTTTTTGCGGGTGTAGTGGTAGTTCTTTCTACCTTGCAAGGTGGGAGCAATTTATTATTTATTTATTTATTTCATTTATATCCCGCCTATCTGGCAGGGTCAGGACCACTTTAGACGGCTAACAGTCATAAAAAATACAATAAAAATATATAAACAATTTAAGTAGTAAAAGTGATACATAGGGTGAGAGAAACAATAAAAGAGGAAAGAAAAGGCGTCAGGAATTATCTGCTGGGAAGGCCTGCCAAAACATGCATGTTTTTAATTGATTCTTAAAGATACCCAGCAAGGGAGCCCCGCGAATTTCATGAGGTAGATTGTTCCAGAGGCGAGGAGCCACCGCCGAGAAGGCCCAATGCCTTGTCTTTTCCTTCCGGGCCTCCTTTGGCGTTAGGCTCCTCAGCCTCAGCAATGGTTCTGAGTGTCTAACCTTGTGGATTTTTGGACTCCCTGCAACCACTGCCAGTCTGGGTAGAGTGGAGTCTTGGGAGGCATCAGGACCAGGCATGTTATCTTGTTATCACCACGTATGACTCTCCAGTCCAAGATAAACAGGGTTGTGTGGCTGGGTGGCTAGAGAGGGACTCCCTGAACCCGCGAGTTGTCACAGTTACAAACTGTAAAGGTAGTTGCAATGATTTTTTGTTAATTGAATAATGGGCTTAACTTTTTAAAATTCTATTTAACCAGGGATGCCCCCTTGTGCACCCTAATTGCCAAAAAGTCCTTACTTGAGAACAAAATTGGGCCCACAGTCCCTGGAGGGCACAAGAGGCCTTTCTGCATAAATTTGTTTCTTTAAAAAATAGGTTGAGGTGGGTCTGAAGGGGTGCAGAAATGGCGCTGGTGGATCACAGGGGGCCTATGTTTTACAAACTCCTGGTTTAGAATCTCCTCTCATAATTTTGGTTAATATTTTTGCATTCTGCCATGACTGTTTTAACAAAGAGTGCACTACATTTTGCCCACTCTGTTTCCTGTCATCCCTGTCTTCTTAATGCCTGTCCCACCATATATTTTCAGTAGTGGTTGTGTCTAGAAATAGCATTTTCAGCCTATACCACCTATATGCTCAATGCGAGAACCCTAGACTACATAGAGTCTGTTGGATAGAGTGTTCCATTTTGGAGGACAGCAGAATCTCAATTTTGTCTTGAAAAAAAAATGAAAACCCAGACTTCTCCTAACTCCCTTTCCTATACTCATGATGGGACAAGAAAACAAACCTTTTTCTTTTTCTCTTTATTCTCTTGTATAGCAGATGGACGGATGTTCCGGAGTTCCTGTTTACCAAAACAGCTGGAAGCAGAGTGGCACTTTGGGGGAGTAAGATACCGATATGGTGGCAAGAAAGAAGGCAAGTTAGGATGATGTTTCCTAAGAAGAGTGTAAATGGAGAACATCTCAGGCTGTTCTGCCTTTGTTTTTTAAATAATTTTTAAAAAATGGCTTCCTGGGATATGATTGTGAGAACCTGTTGCAGAGGCCTTGCATTGAATAATGTGGGCCAGATTGAATTAATTGTGATTAGAAAACAGAGCTTTAGTTTGAAAGTTATCTAAATGCATTGCTTGTATTGTTCCATTGAAGTAATATGATTATTCAGGCATTCTGCTAGACCCTTGAGAGTAAATATTTCTAGGGGCAGAGAATTCTGTACTCAATCCTTAGAAAGGAACTCCACTGTTGTGCTTTCATCTGTTTCCCCTTCCTAATGTAATTGTTACAGCTCTGCACTGCAATGGAATTCATGGCTCATGTCATGTTTATATTTTTATGTTTATCCTCACAGGAAAAACAGGATTTGAACCTTGCTATTCTGAAGTGTTGCGGGTTGTACAAGGCAAACTTCATCAAGCAGATGAGATTCAGAGAAGCTCCTTCTATGCCTTTTCCTACTATTATGATCGGGCTGTGGACACTGACTTGATAGGTGAATAGCAAAATTTTACTTAAGTTGTATTACTGTTGAAAAGGACAGGTTAGTTTACCTGTTTGGTTCCTAGCTTTCTTTTCAAGGAAAATCTTTCAGAAAGTGGATTAAAACATATTTTAAACAACAGGCATCAAACCATAAAACCAATATTCAGCACTGTAGTCTCATTTAGAAACACAATAGTATTAAATGGATTCAGAATACAGCCTCACTGCATGGAGACAGACCAGCTCATGAAGTAAAATAAATCTGTACACAGCATTGGTTAGATAATAGTGTGCATTTTTTCCTGCAGATTTTCACACAGGTTGGAGCAAACGGAGTTCCAAGTAGTGTTTCAGCTGTTGTGTATCTTGAAATATCATAGTTTTGGATGATGTCCTTCTTTGTGAAAGTGTGTCTTCATGGGAAAAGGCTAGGAAAAATCCCTTTTCTGTTGGATTGGGAATGCTAAAGTTTAAACAGCATTAAATTAAAAGTTTGTTATGACAGAACAGGGGAGCTAAGTTGAAACTCAAGTTAATAGCTACAATACTGATGATTGAAAGAGATATATAGATTGCGGAAAGACACAGGGCACTTTCTGGAATGTAACATTCAGGTTGACTCTTCTTCCCAAGACTTCAGGAAAGAAATGCACATTTGCAGATGTCCCCACATATACCAATATGGAACTTGCTTTAAAAAAAAAAGATCTCCAAACTCTCATCACAAGCACAGTGTAAAGTCAGACAGCAAAGAAATAAAAATAAAACAGACATTCAGTCCAGATGGCACAGTAATATCGACCCTAACCCTTTCCCAGCATTATTGTCTTTTCCAGAGAATCTTACCTTCTCATGATGTGCCCAAAGTATGATAGCATCTGTTTTATTAGTTTTGACTCCAGGGATAGTTCATGCTCGATTTGCTTCAAGATCCACTTGTTTGTCTTTCTGTTAATTTAAGGTATCCACAAAGCTCTCCTCCAGCACCGTATTTCAAGTGATTTGTTTGTTTCTGTTTTGTTATAGGGCCATTGTTTTCAAACTGATAACAATGATTGTCAACTTTATTCATTTGGTATTGATATTTCTTATAAGCATCTTGATATTTCTTATAAGCTTATTGGGAATTCTGTAATGAGAAAACAGTGGCTGACATATTGAGAGATAATCATTACCAAGTTTAAATTGCATTTCTCAGTTTAAAAAAAATGCAATTTAGCAGGGGTTACGTGGTGCCTCGCAAGACAAATGCCTTGCAGGACAAAAATTCGCAAGACAAATGGTTTTGGCAATGGGGGTTGATGACTTGCAAGACAAATGTTCCTATGTCCGTACTTCACAAGAGTTTTCCTTTTTTTCCCTGCCTCATGTTTGCTGATTTTTAATTTTTTCTATGATGTTTAAAAAGTTAAATTTTTTTGATTGACATTTTTTAAATCATCTGCACAGTATGTATGGCTTTAAAGAGCACTTAATAAACCCTTTGTAAACCAAATTTGACTTTGTTCTGATTTTTTTTGCCCATAGGAATGCATTAATTAGATTTCAATGCATTCCTATGGGAAAATGCATTTCGTAAGATGAATTTATTCGTCTTGCGAGGCACCACTGTAATCTGTTTTTCCTATGAAAAATCAATGAACCATGAGAATTCACTTAGAGGTTGCAGCAGATGTAGCCAGAGTCAGAACCTGGACCCCAAATGAATAAAGTTGACAATCCTGCTCAGTGATTTCTCTATCTGTATTGCCTTATTCCTTTACCACCTCAGTAGGTTTCCATTTGGGCTCCTAAAAGGAAGAACGAACTTGCAGTATTCTGAAAGCCTGCTGCTGCTGAGAATTGGATTGGCTTCTAGAGACATATGCTCCCTTGGCAACACTGAGGCATACAAGTGCATGGAGTTTACAGAATATATTGTAATGTTACCAAGAACCCTCAATGTAGTGGAGTTCTGTGGCAGACATGTAGAACACCCTCCTTACAAACAAGTTGACATGGCAAGGATTCTTTATAGGAAGAAAACCACTGCTATAAGGAATGCATTTATGAGTCTTCTGCCAGCATTTCATCTTCCAATAGGAATTTAGTGTGTGTTGATTTTTCACAAACTATTGAGTGTTTCATAATTTTGTACTGTAGACATTGACCATTTGTCCCCATAGTTGCGGTTTATCAATATTGTACAGGATCTTTTTTCAGTCCCAGGATGACCCTTGTCTTGGTATTTCAGATTATGAAAAAGGTGGAGTTTTGCAAGTGAGAGACTTCGAAAGAAAAGCCAAAGAAGGTAAATTGTGTTTAGAGACTTGAGATAGGGTCTTCCAAATTAATACACCAGAAACCTGAAACACTGCCTAATATGGGTTCATATTCAGGCCTCTTAGATGTGATTTCAGACGAGTCTTCAGATTTTAATAACTTTTATGCTTTCTAGAGGGAAACATAACCTGAGATATAAGAACAAAATTATTTTTCAGGGATGATATAGCTTAATGATTTTGTCCTAGAAGGCAGCTTCTTGAATAATAATATTGTGATGAAAGCCTGTGTAATGGGGTATTTACCAATTCATAAGCATTTTTAGTGTAAGAAATCTGATTTCATCTCATGTGACACATTCCAGATGCATGGCTTTTATATTCTAAATTCTAGAACACATCAATAGGAATCAAAAGGAGTCTTTTGTTCCCAGCCTCTTCTATGTCAAGACGAAACAGATTCTGCTCAGGGCAGATACATATTACCAAATCATTAACTGTTTGTCAAAGGGAGTGAGAACAGGGAAAGGGATTTACAAGAATCATGTTTACTAGTACTTTACCCTGACATTAACTATAGTTAAGCCTCTTCTTGGGGCGCTCCTTACCAGCATTTGAAAACTGAGCAAGAACAACTTGAGAAGTAGTTATGATTCCAGAACACAGCCTTCTCCAATCAGCTGTACTCCAACTCGGCATGTATCTTGGCTGTGGGATTATGGGATGTGCAGTCCCACACAACCACTGCACAACTCCCCTTCTGGGAGGCTGCCATGTTTATCAGATAGCTGTTGCTACAACAGTTTCTTTGGTAAGACAGATAACATGTACTTTTTAGGCAGCTAGTCTAATATTTTTATGTTCCCTTTATAGTATGTGACAATCTGGATAACTACCGCTCCGCCAGCCCATTTTTGTGTATGGATCTCAGTTACATTACAGCCTTACTAAAGGAGGGCTTTGGATTTGGCGATAACACAGTTTTGCAGGCAAGTAAAAGTGGCTAGAAGAAGCCATAATCAGATTAAGTTCCTGATACAACTACTACATTCCATGCATTATGATGATATGCAGTGTGGTCAGGTATGTGGTACTATGTCATCAAGACCCAGTATGCTGTTACTGGCCTGCTAATCAAAATGAACATATGCTTGTGATGTGACAGGCTGTATCATTTGGTGCTGAGGTGGCTATTTAAGGAAAGGCAGATATTTGTGTTATATCTAGATTTGTACTGAGCCCAAAACAATGCAATTGCAAGGGGAACTAATCTCTTCTCTTTTATCTTTTTCTAACAGCTGGCAAAGAAAGTAAACAAAATAGAAACAGGCTGGGCTCTGGGTGCTACATTTCATCTTCTACAATCCCTGGGACTGTCACAGTAAGAAGATATTGCCTGGAGGATGTTTAATTTTCTTAAAACAAGGAAAATCTTTTTTATATATAAAAGTACAGTGAAGGACAGACCAAAGGAGAAGCATCGGTTACCTTAAGGAGCAGATTCTGAGCTGCCATGAAACAGGGCCTTCTATCTACAGAAATAAGTGATCCATGATTTCATTGCTTAATGGATGCCCACAGGGCATTAAAATAGATCCTGTATAAAGTGTCCAGCATTTATTTGGCCATAAGCCATCAGAACAGTGGTCTTGCTCCACACTTTTTTTAAGAATAGGCCTTTTTATCCATAAAGCAGATTTGAAGTGAGCTTAAACCAATAAGTTGTTTTAAAACATCATAACTAGTGCATATTTACTTTTCACATCAACTGAGATTCAAATAGCTGTTTTTGCAATTAGCTGGTCCTTAAACATGCAAAAAATGCTATTCTGATTGAACTTTAAGATAATTAGTCAGTAGCTAGGAGTAGCAACAAAGGGAAGACTCTAGGAATTCATACTGAATTATTTTGTGCACTTTTATGTTGATTTCTCTAAAGTTAAGAAAGAGCACAGCCTTTTCTGTAAGCATTTTGGCCACCTTAGGAGACAAAGAAATTTGCTGGAGATGAAGCCACAAACAATTTGTTCCCCAATTTAATGATACAAAACATCTAGATGCCCTTTTGGAAATAATCAGTTAAAAGGGAAGCGCCTCTGACATGCTTCTAAAGCCACCTTTTCTAAAAATTTGCACTTTCTTGGAAAATGATGAATTTAACAGGACTCTAGCATAGGTATACAGGTACTCAGGCAGGTGGGTGACCTTTGGTAAAACCTTTAATATTCCCATTGTAGCAAAGCACCTTGTACCTCCTTATGCTGCACAAATGTTAAAATGTTCAGCAGGATTACTCAGTAAAAATGTGTTTCATCTTTGTATTGTTCAGCAATGCCAGTAAGGATAATTAGCTTTGGAACAAAAATATTAAGACATGCCAATGTCAGATGTTTGTACTTGTCAACATTTTTGGCCAAGTGCTCTTACTGAATATGGAACTTGTAGTGTCTGCATAATACCCTGCAATTTTATGTATGTGCAATGTTGTGCCTGAAAAAATACAAGACAGAGCTTACCTAGACATGCTTTCTGGTCCCTTGACCAAAGCAAGATAGTTTGTGAAACCCTAGTGTGAACTCATGCTCTGCAACCTCATTT
The DNA here is from genome assembly GCF_051106095.1 of Pogona vitticeps. Taxonomy (NCBI): domain Eukaryota; kingdom Metazoa; phylum Chordata; class Lepidosauria; order Squamata; family Agamidae; genus Pogona; species Pogona vitticeps. The sequence goes on along the minus strand of NC_135783.1, from coordinate 318,392,300 downwards.
CTAATCTCAGGCAAAAGTTTCAGTTTCTGAGCACCGCTCTTCCTATACCAAAGTTAATTTATATTTGGCAAATTCAGGACCTTTTTTTTAAAGTGCATGTGCTTTGATAGATGGATAACTTCTGCTGCTAATTAAACGACCACTTCTGTATTCCTTCCCTACACAACACCAGTGAACCTCATTTGCATAAGGAGTACAAAAACAGGTTCTCTTCCCTCCAATGATTCCAGCAGTGATTTGAAACTATCTTGCCTTCTTAAGTGTTCATACCTTTCCCAGTGCAAGGAATTAGTGATCTGCACAGAATGACCTTGTTGGAAAGAAACTATCTGTATAATTTGGTGGAGGAGATAATGAAACAAAGAACTTATTTTTTTTCTTTAAAAAACAGATATGAAAGCAGCTGTTTACATGACCTAATGTATATGTTTAATGTAGCAGAGTAGTTTGAAAGGACATTTATTTTGGTTTAGCTTAATTTTTAAAATAAAATTAAGGTAAACTGTGAGCAGACTGAGCCCTTCCTCTTAAATAAATGTCCAGATAGGCAGCACTGTGAGGGCAGGTACTTCTAACCTTAAATTCTCTCTTCAGACACACATTCACACTTTGTCTTGAAACTAAATTGTAAAAAGGTAGCATAAATATCCTTGCACATTAGCTATGTTTATGTTACTTGGTGCTGTACTACAGTTAGATTAATATCAAGCTGAACTGTTTTGTACATGAATAAGGCAAAGCAACTTTGAATGTTATTTTAGTAATTAAAATAATATTTTTAACAGAATACTTTTGGACTCTTGCCTTTCACTGAGACTTACTTATGCTATTCTGTCTGTAGAATAGAATTTTATAACCTTGAGACCAAGTGGGTAAGCAATATCCCTATCCCAGATATGTCTAAGAGGACAAGACTGAAAAAAAATGGGAAAGACATGATAAATGAATAAGCTGGCCCCTAGAGTCTCTCTCATTTGAAGCAGGAGAATGACTGGAATCCAACCAAGTTCTTCCACTGACAGAACTGCTTCTTCAGTAGAACTGGATCTTGCAGAAGGCAGGATAAAGTCCTTCTGTGTCAGAAGACATCCACATGTTCTATGCTGGTTTTTGCCTCTTTCCCTCAAACTACACTTTACTGTTCATTCCAATAACACCATTTTGCTCAAACAGTCTTTACAGTTCCAGATATCCCAGTAATAAGTAAGACTACATTGGCATTTTAGGAGAAAATCGACTGCCAGTTTCACTGGAAGAAGGAAGAACTTCCATCAGAATAAGCAAATGTAAAAATGCCATACGTCTTGAAGGTTTTTTTTCTGTTTGAAATAGGTTAGATGAAATGTAATAGTCTTATAATGGATGAGTCCATGCAACCATCAGCAGTCAATAGTACTTGATTTATGAGGCTGTCACTTGTTAGCAAATCCCATGATCTGTTCCTAAAGGATGAAAAGAGAAAGACATTACTTTTAATCCTGATGAAGTTCTGTCTCAGAGTTCCTTAATACAGTATTTACATGTATAACCAGGATCATGTGTCCCTCATGATCTTTTTTAGTTGATTTCCCACACACACACACACCTAGCTAGGTATCTACAAAATAATACACCTGGCTTCCAGCTCTCCATGTCCCCTTTTTTATCTTTCCTCAGAATACCCCTTGGCCCTTTGTTTAGCACATGCCAATATGTGTGTGGCTGTCTGTGAGACACAAAACCAGCCAGAAACGCCCTCCAGGCTATGACATCTCCAGTCCTGCTGTAAAAACACCCCCTCTTCTCATTTAAGCCAAAATGAAAGCATACTATTGTTTATGAACTTGATATGAATTGTTTATGAACTTGATATGAATTGCTACACATGTTGAATCTACCAAAACAGGTAGGAGATAAAGAAAGATAAGCACCATATGTGTTCTCCCATAGTCAGTGTAAAAACACTGTTTGGTTCACTTTGCCACAGATAGGAATGGGATACATACTTAGAAAAGCTGCTATCTAATCACCATTACATCTATTTAACGTAATACCATTCTGGACAAGTTATTCGGCTCCTCGTATCAAAGACAATGTTAAAAAAAGAGTTCTTACTTTAACTGGAGGTATGGCATTAGTTGCTTGCAACCCCCATGTCCTAAGCAACACAAAAGGAATTACACTTGTAGAGTACAATCTCTTCAATAAGTCAATAGCAGCCATGAGAGAAACATTGTGTCTCTGCCTTTCTCCTTCAAACTGCAGCAGATGCTTCAGAGAACCTGGAACAGAGATCATTTCAGAGTTTACTACATGGAGTAGATGGATTCCCAAATGATTCTGAAGTCAGGGTTGTAGACTGGATTCAGCATACAGAATAACTCAGTCTGGTACATTAACAGGACTGACAAAATAAGTTAAGCTTTCATTCTAGTCAAGATGGAGTCTTGCCACATAACCACAATTTCCTAATATGTTTGGCAATCTCACTTTGACTGCTGAAAATAATCAAGTTGGCCAACAAAAAGAGTGGGTTGAGGAGCAATGGTGCTCCATGAGCGTTTGCATCCCAGAATGACAAATTGTGTGGCCCCCACCATTGGGCAGACCTGTTGCCACTCTGGAATGCAAATTAAATTGTGGTAAGGAATATGTCTCCTTCATGGATTGCTGCCTTGTCGTGGCGAAGGGGCTTGAGTAACTCAGAGAAGCTATGGGCTATGCCGTGCAGGGACACCCAAGACGGACAGGACATAGTGGAGAGTTCCGACTAAACGCAATCCACCTGGAGTAGGAAATGGCAAGCCACTCCAGTATCTTTGCCAAGAACGCCCCATGATCAGAAACAAAAGGCTAAAAGATATGACGCTGGAAGATGGGCCCCTCAGGTCGGAAGGCGTCCAACATGCTACTGAGGAAGAGCGGAGGACAAGTACAAGTAGCTCCAGAGCTAATGAAGTGGTTGGGCCAAAGCCGAAAGGACGCTCAGCTGTGGACGTGCCTGGAAGTGAAAGGAAAATCCAATGCTGCAAAGAAAAATACTGCATAGGAACCTGGAATGTAAGATCTATGAACGTTGGGAAGCTGGAGGTGGTCAAACAGGAGATGGCAAGAATAAACATCGACATCCTGGGCATCAGTGAACTAAAATGGACAGGAATGGGCGATTTCAGCTCAGATGATTATCATATCTACTATTGTGGGCAAGAATCCCGTAGAAGGAATGGAGTAGCCCTCATAGTCAACAAAAGAGTGGGAAAAGCTGTAATGGGATACAATCTCAAAAATGATAGAATGATGTCAATACGAATCCAAGGCAGACCATTCAACATCACAATAATCCAAGTTTATGCACCAACCAGCACTGCTGAGGAGACTGAAATTGAACAATTCTATGAAGATTTACAACACCTTCTAGAACTGACACCAAAGAAAGATGTTCTTCTCATTCTAGGGGACTGGAATGCTAAAGTAGGGAGCCAAGAGATAAAAGGAACAACAGGGAAGTTTGGCCTTGGAGTTCAGAACGAAGCAGGACAAAGGCTAATAGACTTTTGTCAAGAGAATAAGCTGGTCATCACAAACACTCTTTTCCAACAACACAAGAGGCGACTCTATACATGGAAATCACCAGATGGGCAATATCGAAATCAGATTGATTATATTCTCTGCAGCCAAAGATGGAGAAGCTCTATACAGTCAGCAAAAACAAGACCTGGAGCTGACTGCGGTTCTGATCATCAGCTTCTCATAGCAAAATTCAAGCTTAGACTGAAGAGATTAGGAAAAACCACTGGGCCACTCAGGTATAATCTAAACCAAATCCCTTATGAATACACAGTGGAAGTAAAGAACAGATTTAAGGAACTAGATTTGGTGGACAGAGTGCCTGAAGAACTTTGGATAGAGGCTCATAACATTGTCCAGGAGGCAGCAACGAAAACCATCCCAAAGAAAAGGAAATGCAAGAAAGCAAAGTGGCTGTCCAACGAGGCCTTAGAAATAGCAGAGAGGAGAAGGGAAGCAAAATGCAAGGGAGATAGGGAAAGTTACAGAAACTTGAATGCAGACTTCCAAAGAATAGCAAGGAGAGACAAGAGGGCCTTCTTAAATGAACAATGCAAAGAAATAGAGGAAGATAACAGAAAAGGAAAGACCAGAGATCTGTTCAGGAAAATTGGACATATTAGAGGAACATTTTGCGCAAAGATGAACATGATAAAAGACAAAAATGGGAGGGACCTAACAGAAGCAGAAGACGTCAAGAAGAGGTGGCAAGAATACACAGAGGAATTATATCAGAAAGATTTGGATATCCCAGACAACCCAGACAATGTAGTTGCTGACCTTGAGCCAGACATCCTGGAGAGCGAAGTCAAGTGGGCCTTAGAAAGCCTGGCTAACAACAAGGCCAGTGGAGGTGATGGCATTCCAGTTGAACTATTTAAAATCTTGAAAGATGATGCTGTTAAGGTGCTACATTCAATATGCCAGCAAGTTTGGAAAACTCAACAGTGGCCAGAGGATTGGAAAAGATCAGTCTACATCCCAATCCCAAAGAAAGGCAGTGCCAAAGAATGCTCCAACTACCGTACAATTGCACTCATTTCACACGCTAGCAAGGTTATGCTCAAAATCCTACAAGGTAGGCTTCAGCAGTATGTGGACCGAGAACTCCCAGAAGTACAAGCTGGATTCCGAAGAGGCAGAGGAACTCGAGACCAAATTGCTAACTTGCGCTGGATTATGGAGAAAGCCAGAGAGTTCCAGAAAAATATCTACTTCTGCTTCATTGATTATGCAAAAGCCTTTGACTGTGTGGACCACAGCAAACTATGGCAAGTTCTTAAAGAAATGGGAGTGTCTGACCACTTTATCTGTCTCTTGAGAAACCTATATGTGGGACAGGAAGCAACAGTTAGAACTGGTCATGGAACAACTGAGTGGTTCAAAATTGGGAAAGGAGTACGGCAAGGCTGTATATTGTCCCCCAGCTTATTTAACTTATATGCAGAATACATCATGCGGAAGGCTGGACTGGAAGAAACCCAAGCCGGAATTAAGATTGCCGGAAGAAATATCAACAACCTCCGATATGCAGATGATACCACTCTGATGGCAGAAAGTGAGGAGGAATTAAAGAACCTTGTAATGAGAGTGAAAGAGGAGAGTGCAAAAAACGGTCTGAAACTCAACATCAAAAAAACTAAGATCATGGCCACTGGTCCCATCACCTCCTGGGAAATAGAAGGGGAAGATATGGAGGCAGTGTCAAATTTTATCTTCCTGGGCTCCATGATCACTGCAGATGGAGACAGCAGCCCTGAAATTAAAAGGCGCCTTCTTCTTGGGAGGAAAGCGATGACAAATCTTGACAGCATCTTGAAAAGCAGAGACATCACCTTGCCAACAAAAGTCCGAATAGTCAAAGCTATGGTTTTTCCTGTCATAATGTATGGAAGTGAGAGCTGGACCATAAAGAAAGCAGACCGCCGAAGAATTGATGCCTTTGAATTGTGGTGCTGGAGGAGGCTCTTGAGAATCCCCTGGACTGCAAGGAGAACAAACCTATCAGTTCTAAAGGAAATCAACCCTGAATGCTCACTTGAAGGACAGATCCTGAAGCTGAGGCTCCAGTACTTTGGCCATCTCATGAGAAGAAAAGAGTCCTTGGAAAAAACCTTGATGTTAGGAAGGTGTGATGGCAAGAGGAGAAGGGGACGACCGAGGATGAGATGGCTGGACAGTGTCTGCGAAGCAACCAACATGAACCTGACACAACTCCGGGAGGCAGTAGAAGACAGGAGGGCCTGGCGTGCTCTGGTCCATGGGGTCACGAAGAGTCGGACACGACTAAACGACTAAACACACACAAGGAATATGTGGTTACAATGCTGTGTGTTCCTTCTAATTTTGGTGATACAAATAACATAGATGGTCATGTTGCAACTTTGTTTTTTCTGCTTTCCATATTCATCAATCAGTCAGTGTGCTTATATCAATTTCTCCTTCCCAAGGAAAGGCACTCCCTTCTACAGTTTACAACAGAAAAAAAAATTGGATACTAGTCATAGTGTTATTACACAAATTAGACACCAACAACTTAGACAGATCCTTTACCTAGAAACTGAATGGCAAAGAGAATGAGCCTTCAGAAGGGACATTTTGTCTGACCACACTTTAGTTTCTACTACATTCTTACCTAGGTCCTTCCCATTGAATGCCGCAGCACTGAGATGACGTGTCAAGCAAGCAATATCCCCAAAGCCCATGTTTACACCTTGGCCTGCTAGAGGATGTACTCTGTGAGCAGCATCCCTATAAGAAAATAATAATGGTCATGGAACAAAATACGATATCAGATATACTGAAAGATACCAGAGTGGATATCTCCATTAGCAGTTTTTACACGACCCAACCTTATGTCTATAAACAGATTGCTCAAATACAAAGAATTACAAAAAATAAATGGTGAATTAAAAACAACAGGGTATTCCTGTGTCTATATAATGCTCTGAGAGTCAGTGGCCCTCTAAGAGAACAAAGGATAGTCTGGAGGGGGCTGCAGTGGGACACAGAAATCAAAATTAATTCAGCAAGTCTGTCTTGGGCAAGCAGAAACTGTTTTATGTTCAAGCAAGATTATCTTTGAATCCAAGGCCATGTTCTTTTTGATGCATAAGCTCCCATCTTTCCTTCCAGTTCAGAGAAACACATTTTACACTTCCAGAACCTCTACTTCTATGACAACTAGAAACACCTTACTTGAACCCTTCACTTTCAATTCCTAATCAACTCATCTTTACAGAGATTAATTATAGCACTTAAATTCCTCAGTGTGAAGTTACCCAATCAGAGCCACACGGTGTTGGACATATTCTGTTGCATGCCCCAATCCAAGAGGGAACACAGCTCGGCTCTTTGGGTCCACTTTTGCAACACTTGGAGGCAGCTGGCGGCCTGCAGTCCCTGATGGCATCAGGAAAGAAACAGCAGATTGGAACATGGATCCAGCCGTATCAATAAGGTCTGAGTGATGTGCACTGCTCCACTGGATAAAGACAGAAATTTGTTTGTTAGCATACCAGCCAAACTATGTAACGCTGAAAGATTGGTATCACTATTTCTGTCTCCTGTTAGAATACACCAAGGAGTACATTACAAAAAGGAAAAGTTAGAGAAAAACCAAAGAGGGTAATACTTACAAAAGCAGAATTTACAGAATCTACAAAACTTTCCTCGTCCATGCTCAGAAGCTGTGATGCATGTTCATGTGATGTTGACCAAACCAAAGAGCTGACAGGGTCAGAGAGCTGATGCAAAAGTTGCGGATAAAAGAAAAAAACAACAAAGTAACCGCCTATTTCGTTTATCTCAGCAGAGCCCCTCACTCATCCCCCCAAAATGTATAACTTGAAAGTGGTAGAAAAAGAGAATAAACACATTAATAAAGACAAACGCAAATAACAGACACAGTTAAACAAGTAGAGGAAAAAGGGAAGAAAAAGTCTGGAAACTCAATGGATAGAAAGGTACTAAGCTCTTTACCGGAAGAAGAGCAATTGGTCCAGATGGAAGAAATCTTTGCCATGCTACGTTGTTATCTGTTGCCTGAAACATAAAAAAATTTCAGAAGCAAGATGAAATTTTATTCAGGTTCCATCTTTGGCTTGTATTTTCAGAACGTGGAACTCAATTGCTGAATTCTTTGGGATCTGACCTCGGACAAGTGAAGAGTGGCAACTATCGATGACTGGTCATAGCGATACTGAATATTCTGAATACCAGCTGCTTTCCGGACCACAGAATTCTGCCCATCTGCACCAATCTGTGAAAACAAGAGATTGATATAAACCTTATTAACATCTTTAACATATCTCCACCCCTTCGCCTCTCATAATCCACAATCAGTAGCTAATCAGAAACAGGATAAAATCTAATAGTGCCCAGATGCTAGCAAACTAGACCTTCAACAGCAATGCCTGTGTCCTCCTAAAACCTATTCCAGACGTGTAGAGTAGATTTTGGGGACAGAAGAAAGGTTGGAAGGAAAACCAATACCATAGAAGTGGGAATTTACTTCTGCTATATCATATGGTACCCAGAGTAACCAAAACTGTTGCTCTCCACATTAATGTTCAAAAACTGTTGCTTCCTAAACCGTTTGGATGAGCATATTTAATTAATCCCTAACAAATATATTTAGGATGACATTAATCAAATCACAGTGTGCAACTGTATAACCACAAGTATAACCAGATTTTTTAAATATCTAACTGTTTCAACTCACCTCTAAGCCCCTCATGCTGGTGGTGTAGCACCACATGACACTAGAACTAAATCCAGTAGAAAGGACTTGGCAAGATGGTGCCTGATTAAACAGAAAATAAAGGCTTAGTTACCAGCAGTTTGGTTTGAAGTCTGCGTCCATCTGCTAAATCAATTTGGACCCAAGGGCTTGAATCAGAGGTTTGATAATGAAGGGGGAAGGTGTACCCAACTGCTCTGCTCTTGTAGAAAACTTCCACACGGTCTGATGGGGACACAATGTTTCAATGTCACCAAATGACAGGCAGCAATGAAGGAAAGAAGTGAAAAACAAAACACAGCCCATGTAGAACAGTTCACTAATTATTGAATTTCTACAGATGTTTACTACCATTCATTTTCTAAGTACAAATAACATACGTGTAAACATGTGCGAATGACTGAAGTGACAAACTTCAAAAACTGTTATAACCTCAAGCTATCTGGCAGAATGTAAACATATCAATTTTTATGCTCCTCTATAGTTCCACTAGGCCTAATCCATTGAAAAGAGCACCTAGTAGGAGCACCCAGTGCAACAAGACTAGGAAGAACTGCCACTACCTGAAATTGCATCCAACTGTTTGGTTAAAGCTGCCATGATAACGTTGTTCTCTATAATGTAACCCATATCTTCCAAGTTATCCTTATCAAAGATGATCATGGCATCAGAACATGCATCCCACACCTGTAAAGAAAAGAAATATGACTAACTAAACCAAAAAAAGATACATATGTAAATACAGAGATTTTCTTTTCTATTAGGACTCTAGTTATAACATTCAATATTTAAAACCCCTAGTAAATACAGAAAACACAAATGTACCTGAGAGTGGGCAACTGTGGCTCTCCAAATGTTTGTGGCCTACAACATCCAGAAGTCATAGCTTGTATAGCCAAGAGGTTATACTCTAAAAGATGTGGAAGTTACAGCCAAACGACATTTGCAGAACCACACTAGCCTATCTCTGACGTATGCAAAGATGAAAAATACAAACCTGAACAACAGATAGCGATGGGACTACCATGATTCCCCGAAAATAAGACAGGGTCTTATATTAATTTTGACTCCAAAAATGCATTAGGGCTTATTTTCAGGGAATATTCTATTTTACAGTCATGTTATCTGATTGCTGCACAATGCTGGAGGGTAGGGTTTCACTTAACTGGGGCTTATTTTTGGGGTAGGGCTTATACAAGCATCCTGAAAAATCATACTAGAGTTTATTTTTGGAACATGTGTGTGTGTTTGTGTATGGCAGGGGTATAACACACATAAAATACTGTATAGTCAATGTTTCAGAAGAGTTAGTTTGTGCTAACATGTAAGGCAAGAATAAAATAAAGATGAAAACAATGTGGCACTTTAAAAACTAACTGCTATATTTTAATATGAGCTTATGTTAACATATATCTGAGGAAGTGGACTTGTCTATGAAAGTGCTCATTAAAATATAGCAGCTAGTCTTCATGGTGCCACAATGTTTTTGTTTTCTTCATTTTTATTTTTATTTTGTTTTTCCTGACAAATAGTCAAATATATCTCATTAAAATAAACAGCTTCACACAACACAAAAGCAGTGAGAATTCATAAATGAGGCATCCTCTTTGCGCACTTCTGAGATCTTAGCAAAGGAGGAATCCAAAGAGAAAACAGAACGACAGGTTACCCATCTGTAATTGTAGTTCTTTGAGTGGACCTCTGTGATTCACACCCTGGGTGATCCGCACCTGCGCAGAGCCTCATAGGAAAGTTCTAGAGCTTCTGCCGTAGCAAAAAAAAACATTAGAATAAGGCTCCCCTTTCAGTTGTATCAACCGCCACTACATTAAGCAGAAGTGTCGTGACAGCGGGGAGGATGGGCAGGATGTGTGAATCACAGAGATCCACTAAAAGAACTACAATTACAGGTGGGTAATCTATCCTCCTTCTTCATGGTCTCTGTGGATCACACCCTAGGTGACTAAAAAGCGGTCTTACCCAGAGGCAGGGTGTCACGCCAAGGTCATTTGTCGGTGTTGAGGATTTTTGATATTGAGAGATGTCATCCAAGTGTCCATGGACATTATTTGATATGGTTGAATGTCTGTGTCGAACTCAAGGTCACAGTGATGTTGAGTTTGATGGCTTGGTTCTATCAGGTGACAGAAATTGTGTGTTGATAGAGGGACAGAACAAGTGTCCATGGACCAGGATGGATATCGAGGATCATTAATATCAGAGTCTGTGTCTCAGTGATGTCGAAATGGAGGTTGTTGATGAGCTGGTAAAGCAGTGGAGTATACAGACGCTGGAGATGTCGAGCGAGAGGAATTATTTCCCTCGTTTGGATTAACAGGAAAATATCAGGAGGCTGGAACTGTGTAGAAGAAAAATGCTCAGTTGTCCTGGGTCTTTTATGTGCCAGGTAGGGAGCAAGTTGGAGTCCATGTGGGCCACGGTGATATGGCCGTTTTGACACTGATGGCTGTTGAGATTGAGGCCCGCAAAGAGAAGATATGGTTGAGCTGATTGGCAGTTGTGGTTTGTCCAGTCGAGCACTGATCAGGGCAAACGGTAACACGGTGAGAGTGCTGAACACGGTCATAGTGATGTTGAGCCATGCATGATGAAATAGGCAGCTCCAGGGACTGTTGGGGCCAATGTCTCCGAGGCAGTCATGGTGGATGAGCAGATGTTAACGAATAAGGTATAGTCTCTAGTTGTTGTTCAGAGTCAACCCTGTCAGGTGAAGCAACTACGGAAGGCTTGTTAGAAAGAACAGTGTTGAGGACTGGGATGAGAAGATGTTAATTGATTGACTCTGTCATCCCAATCCAGTGATTGGGAGCAGGGTTGATGAGAGGGGATTCTGTCATCATCAGAAGGTGAACCAACAGAGATTGATTTGGCGGTTTGTTGAGGCTGCTGAGAAATGACTGCAGCTTTAGATTTATGCTTTTAGGTGGAAAAGGCTCCAGAACTGAAGAGGCTTCGGTGGACATTTGATGTTTAGTGGAGGGCTTCAATATGAAGGATTTCAGTATCAAGGCTTTAATTTATGGGTTTTTGGTGTTGGAGTGGGATGGTGTGGTTGATGAACGTTGTTTTGAGGCTTCAGAAAGAGCCTTCTCCATTGCTTTGGTTTGTGAGGTGGCCTTACAAGGAGGTTGGGCCATTTTGGTTGGTTGAAGGGATTGTTCCCAAAGATGGAGTTTTAATCTGGATACGCAAGAATGGAGGACTCCGTGCTTGAAGTTCTTACAATGCTGGCAGGATGACGTCTGGTGTGCCTCTCCCAAGCAAAAAAGACACTTGGCATGGGTGTCGGAGAATGGCATTTTGTTATCACAGACCACACAGTGTTTAAAAGGGCCCAAAGGGGCCATGAATAGGAGAAAATAATTTGAGGAGAAAAAATGAGGACGGGGGGGGGCTGCGGCTGGAGGCTGAGCAAAATAAAAAAGAAAAATCTCTGATAATGAATTTGATCTAAAAGTCTAAAGGAAAAAAGATTGATAACAGGAAAGAATCAAGAATAAACTCTCTCTTTTACTCACAGAAGCAGAACTATGAGGCTCTCAATGTGATGGTTGAAAGAAACTGAAAGGGGAGCATTGGCGCCAAGGTACTTATACGAGGGGGCAGGGGCCTTATTCTAATGTGCTTTTTGCTACCGCAGAAACTCTAGAACTTTCCAATGAGGCTCTGTGCAGGTGCAGATCACCCAGGGTGTGATTCACAGAGGCCACGAAGAAGAACTTATCTGATAATACATCTTTCTCATCTCCCACCAAAGATTTATATGACTCCTTTGCACATGATCCTAGAAACATCAAAGACCTTGTACCCACATATGACATAGAAATAATCTATGCACCTCTGAATGTAGGAAAAAAACCTCAGGCTTATAAGAACCAAAACATTCTACAAACAGACAAAAATAAAGATATAGACTGTATTTTTTTCAGAATCAGGCACCTGCATCCGCCGAAAGGGTTTGATTCTCATATTACATATATCTTCCCAAGCACCAAAGCCTGGAAAAGAAACAAAAGAATTCTAAGATATCATAACATTATCCTAAGATTCCATAAATATTTAACAGAGAATCTTCAGATGAAGAAAGAAATCAAATCCTCCATTTTACATATGCTCTTTGCAACTCTCCTTATTAATGTGAGCTGATTTTGCTTAGATTGTCCACACCCAGCTACCATTACTTTATGAAGACCCGATGGGAAAGTGGAGGATTTTAAGAGACAAGAGCAACACTTCAATGTTGGTATCTGCAGTTCTAATAGCCAATTTCCCCATGCAGGATTTGCTCTATGATGTGCTACTCCCTTCTGCTGGAACTGGAAGCACACTTTTCTATTTCCAAAATATCCTGCTTTACAGATGAATTCTGCTTCCCTAAGACGTCTCAGAATGTGAAATTCCTTGCTGTAAAACCTTTTCTCTAAACAATGTGTATACAGGCAGAGGCCCTTCAGGTGGTTACAAAAATTTGTTTCTGCATTGTTTATCATCAAGAAGGCAGCCTGTTATTTATTTTGTTTGCTATCTTTAGACCCCATCTCTTTTCAAAAGAACAAATTCATCGCTGATCCTCCCCATTTTATTCTCTTAACATCCCATGAGCTAGAGCAGGCTGAAAGAGAGTGAGTGGCCCATGGCAACCCTATGAGTTTGTGGGGATTTGAACTCCTGATTCGTAGTCCAACACACTAACCATTATATTATGCTGCCTTCAAAGTTTCAATTTAATTTTCAAGCTGTTCAAGCCAAATCCACAATGGCTGTAAATCATTTCCTACGTGAAACACACAAATATAACCCAATACAGCATTGTACAGTATTGGGTTATGTATGTTATGTACTTTCATATACCCACACCAAGTATAACATACCCGACAAACACTCATCATAGTTCACATCTGACAAATGCTCTACTTACTACTGAGAAATGTCGCTGAGCCAGGTGTGATAGCACTGACTCTATTACTGTAATTCTCTGACACCTGGTTAAACACTTTCCTTGGGCGAGTTTCAAGGAGGAGAATTTTCTTATCACGGAGGTGAACATCATGACCTTAGGAAAAAACAGTTTCATAAAAAATCTGGAATACCATGCAACAAAACGTCCCAAAAATGTCTATATTTTGCTGGACTGGCTTTGCACTCTAAGCATGGAAGGAATGTAAAGATTTACATGCTTATCCTGCCTCTCCTATCTCTGGTCACCTTGCCTTGAGAAGGAGTGTCTTAAGGGAAACTGTAACTACAAGCCTGCTTTGTTCTCCATAATCAAGACTTCCATGTCTCTTCACAGCTTTAATTTTGTAACACTTAATCCCCAAAACTAAAACAATCACAATTTGAGCTTTTCTACAAATCAACATTACATTATGGTTTTTCTCATATCTACATTTTCTGTAAAGTTAATACCATTCTACTTCCAAGTACATCAAGACTTAAAATTATGTGGTACAAATGGATGAGAGTTACTATATCTTTCAGAATTCAAACCTGGCTAGAGTAATTCATGTCTCATCTGTATACGATGGAGTGTGTTGCAATCTATAGGCCTTTCCACCAAATAAAATTTGTTACTTTTACAGCCCACTCAAGACTCTTTGCTTGCAAAATTCAACAATCTTTGCAATGCCTAAACCAATGTCCTTTATAGAGAAAGCTATATTTGTGCCCTTGGAAACAGCTGACAGCAGGAACATTGTGAATCTGAGGCATTTGCCTGACAAACATGACATCCGAGTCCATATTATTAAATTCCCTCGTGTAAATACTCCAACGTTTGCAACAGGAGGATGGCTCTGGAAGTATTAGGAGAGCTGTAATTCAGTCCTAGGACTCGGTTTTTACGATGGGGACAGCACTGACTATTGCCCAGCCTGAGGACTGGAACTAGCGGAGTTTAAAACCACGAAGCTGCCTTTCCAGGTGTTTCGTTCCCAGCGGATCAGCCTCATACCCAGAGCAGCCGCCATGGCCGTCCCGACCATGCCCCCTCCGGACACCACCACATCGTACACCGCCTTCGAACTGCTGGCTCTCATCGAACCCCGAGGGAACGGGGACCTGCCAGGTCTGCTGCGGGGCCAAAGGCGTTGCCTACGAGGAGGCCCAAGGAGACAGCACCGGGACAAACCCACTAACGCCGCCATTACGCCGGAAATGACACACTTCGGCAACCCCCACGCGGCCGGAAATTACTTCACGAACACCTTGACAACAGAAAGGGACCAACCGAACAAAATGAGGGGGAAAAAAAACCCTAAACCCTGTCTAGGTAGGCGGGACCGAATACCCTGCCGAGCGCTCATTGGTTATCGCGAGAGTAAACAAATAAGCAGGTTCCTATTGGTAGGTGTTCGATGAAGGGGTGTGGCGTGGTCGGTGGTCGACGAGTTCTACGAACGGAGGAGCCGCAGGAGTGGAGATGACGGTCTCGGACCCTGAGGGGCCTGCGAGCGGGGCTGAAGCTGAGCGCGAGGAGGAGCAGGAGGAGGTTCGACGGGTAAACAGGCGCGCGGGGCGGTCATTGCGAGGCGTTACTATGGCAACAAGGGCCTAGCGTGGCATCTTTCCGTGTTCTCGCCACTTGTCCCGAGGGCGACCAGGTGAAAAAAGAACAGGGTTCCTGTACCTTTAAGGATTGTGTGGAGGAGGACATTTCAGCAAGTGTTGTGAAGGAGGACATTTCAGCAAGTGTAGCTCGCGTTCAGAGTCGCCCCTGATGAAATGTCCGTCTTGTAAGCAACTGTTAAAGGACCAAGAACCCTGCCCGTTTTTTTTTCATCTGATCAGCCTGGCCCTGACGGTTTTACTACGTGCTGCATTGGTTACCCCAAGGAGGGTGGGGAGGAGGGTTGGATGCGTAGCTCAGTGAGACAAGAGTGCCCCGACACTCGCGCAAAAAATATTGATTGGCTGATTGTATTTCTATGCAGCCTGTCTCCTGACAGTTGGACTTGGACAAGGGCACACTTACTGCCCAGATCTCTAGTAATATCTGCCTAGGAAAGGTGGAAACAGTCAATATAAAAGATGCACTCAGCGTTGAAAGACATCTTGGGGTTAAACGCAGTTGTCGTGGTCCTGAGTACAGTATAGCAGACTTACTGAATCAATGGGATTTCCAAAAGTGTTAATTTAACAAATGTTAATTATTCAGTACATATGATCTAGTTGGGATCAATAAATGGTTTTGAGTCCTTTTCTGCCTTTTAAAAAGAGTTTAAGAATTTTCATGAATAATAATTATAGGAATATTGTTATTGTTGCCGACACCTTCTTTTAAAAAATCTGCCTAAATTTTTAGAGCTAAAATATACAAATATTGGAACTAAAAAGCAATAGAAACAAGGTACCTACAGTACAAAAATATACAACGCTCCAACACCCCTCCCCCAATAATGTTTTTATGTAGCCTGATCCTCATGCATATTTCTTTGGGCTTGAGATGTAAACTTTACCAAGATCTTACTCCCAAGTAAGCGAGGTAGGAACTGCAACATTGAATCACAGTCTTATCCAGTCAGGCCAATTCACTGAAAAATACAAGTTAGTAGTAACTACAGATGAGCTACTTGATGATGCAAACCGTGTGTTTGAATTCTGAATTTTGATAGGATTTTATGTCTTTGGTTTGTCCTGGTTTGCTTAGGTTTTTCCAGTTAAAACTCATTCTGATTCAGAATCGGAACAAGGCAATAATGTTGCTGTGCTGAACAGAAGTAAATTGCTGGATTTTTTGCAGTCAGATGAAGACTTAACACCTACCTCAAATTCAGATGAGGAGTTATATCAATCACTTCAGGATCTCAAAAGGAAAAACAGACAGTGTTTGCTAGAACTAGGTCTCATGTACCAGGTACAATTGGAAAACAACCACGAATCATCCAAGGAAGAGAAAGAACTAGAAGACATTTTCCAAGGCAATGGAAGATTATTATCATCAAAGTTCTATGAAGAGTTAACGTAAGTTGCAACAGTGTATTTTGTTTTTCTACGGAATTGATAAATTTCACTGGAGAAATAAAGATGAAATGGAAATTAAGATGAAGATTAATTCTGTATCATGATAGGCAGAATATTTTCACTGTGGACTTAAGCAAAAGTAAAATCTATAAAACTAATGTATTTTTTCTAGTGGGAGCTTTCATGGACTACAGTCTATTGCTTCAAAAACAAATGTCAGAAAAAGTGAATTATAATCTCCAATTATTTGCATTTAAATAAATATACTTGTCCTAAAAGTGCCGCTGTACTTTTCTTTTTTCTTGGAACAGAATAATACAGCTACCTCTCCCAAGCGTTTAGACTTGATTGCCATTACTAGATACCAATGAAAGCTTGCCTTAGCATTGAAGTATGTGTTAAAAATATACTCAAGTTCTTTCATGTAATCAAAATAAAAATATTTTCAAATGTTATTATTTATCTTATGCATTCAGCCTTGATAACATCTATATCTTATTCTTAGATCTGGTAACACAAAGCGATTCAACTCTTTGACTGACCTCACCATAGATAGCTCAAAAGATGAGCACAATCTTTCACTTCCTTCGTCCTATTCAAAACCAATGAGTGCCTCCGGCACATGGATCTCTTCTATCACTGTTCCTCAGCCCTTCAAGATGACACTTCGAGAAGCTCGCAAAAAGTCTCAGTTGTTAAAGTCACATACATTGCTTGAACTTGAGACAGCCATGTTCAAAAGGCAAAGC
This sequence comes from Pogona vitticeps, assembly GCF_051106095.1. NCBI lineage: Eukaryota > Metazoa > Chordata > Lepidosauria > Squamata > Agamidae > Pogona > Pogona vitticeps. Next base: position 318,375,281 of record NC_135783.1, on the reverse strand, counting down.
GAAGAAGAAGCTGAATGCCAGAAACAGTTCAGGGCCCAACCTGTGCCTGCACACGTCTATCTGCCACTTTATCAGGAAATAATGGAAAAGAATGAAATTCGTAGACAAGTGGAAACACAGAAGAGGAGGGAGCTACTCCTTTCAATGCAAAAACCCTTCACCTTTCAAGAAAAAGAAGAGAAGAGAAAGGAAGCCACCAGACATAAGATTCTGGACATACTGGCTTCATCTAAGAAAGCAGCGCCTAAAGTCAGGAAGAAAATCCCAAAGTCTGCCTTTGAACCAATGCTTGGGGATAAACTTAAAGGTGAAGAGCTTAGAGTGTCTTCATAAGGAAAGTCATGCTTGACTGTCCTAAAAACAGAGAGCGATAATATATTCCCTTTTCTGAGTGAGAAAAATCTGCTACACAGATTTAGGGTTGATCAGAGAACTGCAGGAGCAGGAAAATAATTCTACATATTGCAGAGTGGATCAAAAATGATGATTTGAAAAAGAAATTAAAAACAAAATTCTAAATTTTAAATCAGATATAGTTTTAAATCAAATTTTTAAATGAAATCCTTTTGAAGGAAAATCTAAAGATAGGTTTCAATTTAAGATACATTATAGTTCAAAGGTTATTCAGCGTGAAATAGAACTTAGTTATGTAGCATGAAGCTGTATAATTATGCAATATTTACATTTTAATAAACTTAATTCATTTAATCCAAGCTATCCAGGCTGAGATAACATGCATTTTTTTTCACAGTAAAAATAGTATAAAATTAACAAAATTCAGGAAAAAACCTTAATCCCATTGTTCTGTAAATCTATGTATAAACAATTAACACATTTATGTTTAAGCAAATACAAAAATATTTATGCTATATAATATTATTGTTTTAGTTAAATAAAACAATTTAAGTAATTCTGCAAATATGAACGATTAACCTATTGTACTAAAATTTGTTCAGATATAGCTGTTTTACTAATCTGACAGATTATTATTCTAAATATTAAATCTTCATCTGGTTGCAAATATTAAGATTATAACCACCAGCAAAAATGAGTCTTTACATTTAGAAATCATGATTTTAATCGAGTCTTACTAAGACTCGTTTAAATCGTCATTTAATTGTGATTTAAATTGACTTGATTTAGATCAAATCCACCCTGAATATTGTAAAGTATGTTCTACTAGAACAGCAAGTCGGACCTAGTAGTTGAATTGGCAAAGAGAGAACTCTGGATCCATTAGCAGGCACTTACATTTCACTATATAAATTTTAAAAGCTTATATAATTATGGCTTGGCACTAATAGATGAATCAGGATGGCTACCGGATTTGGGGATCTCGTGGTATGAAAACATTAATTACCACAGTTAACTATTAAGGGCTCAAAATATTTAGGGCAGATATGTAAAAAGGATACCAGTATCCTTCTGCATCCAGATTGTGTAAAATATGCAAATAACTTTGTACTTAGGAACTTGCCTTATACTGGGTCAGAGTATTTTGCCTCTATTCCAGTATTGTCAGTAGGGTATCAGGCTGGAGGTATTCCCCACTAGTAACTGTCAGGGCTTGAACCTGGGTCTTCTTGCGTGCAATGTATATGGTCTGACGCTTAGCTACAAACAATTTGGTCACTTTCAAATACAGTACAATGACTGAGTGCAATTGGAAAAGAAAATTACTAATTTATACTGGGAAATATATCTTGTGTAATCAGTTATGTAGATACCCAGTTTGGTTTACTGGATAGAGTGATGGAACACAACTCAGGAGCCCTGGGTTTGAATCCCTGTTCAGCCATGGAAGCTCAGTAAGGGAGTGGGACTGGTCAAACCGCTTCTTTCAATATCTCACTTGCCTTGGAAGCTCTGTTAGGTTCACTTTAAGTCAGTTCAGACTTGGCACATAACAACCAATTGTATATTTGGTAAAGGACATTTCAGTTACATGATTTCAAATACTTTAATCACTGAATTGTAAACAGATCTTATAAGTTTTTATTTGGTAATTTGTTAAGCTATTAACACTTACTACAATAATGATTTTATTTTACTGTATCCAGATTTGCATATCTTTTCCCAACTTGGATGTTCATTACTTTTGCTTTCAATCCATAGAAGCTGAACTCTTAAGAAAAATCCGCATTGAGATGAGAGCCAAGGATTTACTGGAAAGTTCCTGGGCTCCTATTGAGCTTGGCAGTAGACAAAGGGAGAATGAATCCCGAATTGCTTCCAGAAATAAGGAACAAAAATTGAGTTTTATACACAGGAACTTCAGTTTTAAACCAAGAATTAACACATCAGTGCCTGACTTTGAAGGACTTCACTGGGCCTTCCAGAGAGAAGCGTTATGCAGGCGAGAAAATAAAGAAGCAACTCATAATAAACCCTTCCATTTGAGAACATCTAATCTTCATTGCAAACATCAGGAGATGATGGTAAAAGGGATTGCTTTTAACGTCATATTTCTTTATTATGTCGTGTGTGAATTTCTCTTTGCTATGAAAAGCCTGATATACTTTACCACCTATGTACTCAGCCACTGGATAGTTTTGGACAGAATTAGTAACAAATTTCTTGTGAGGCAAGACAAAAAGAGCCATGATGATATTAATATATGCTTGAATTCTGATGCTAGTAGTGCTGTTTCTGTTATTACAGTACATGTTTTCTATTGGGGGGAAAAGAGTAGAAAGGAGAAGAAAAGATCTGTTTCCAGTCTCAGCAGAGCTGTCCTAAGAAGGGCTTGGAGTGGTTCTAGAACCAAGTGATTCGGGGAACCAAATGACTTTTTCTGATTTTTTCTGCCTTCAAAAATTGCAAGATACATCTGTTTCATTGAAAAGATTGAAATATGTAAATGTAAATATGCACACAATATATTGGTTGAAATCCTGTTGAGTAACTGCAGGCATAATTGATGATGATTTATCAACCTACAATGCTGCTCTTTAATTTAATTTAGTTGAAAGCTTCCTATCTCCTCCTCTTCAGATTCAGAGGCTCCTTGCTCTCTGCATGTGCCTGTCTATCACTCACTAAGTCAGATCCCAATTTATGTATTGGTAACTATGCTGGTGAATATTTTCTGCCCACTCCATTCTGCAACAGTCCCTCCGTTCTGTAAACAAAGGTAAGAGGGCAAGCTGAACAGGGCACGTTGTATGAGTTGGACGGGTGATGTAATGGTTGGAATCCCAGCAAATCAGGTGGAGATGCTTTGAGCAGCAATCTAAAGCTGAAAATTTTGTGCTATAAAATGTGTGTTTTTTTCTATTTTGTTTTACTATGAAATTTATACAAATATATGATACAAATCATGGCAGATCCTTGAAAATGGCATTGGGCAATCCTGCTGAATAAGCTAGAAGGGGGAATAATGGATTCCCTGCTCAAGTGGACAGAGGCATCTTTAGATAAGTGAGTTCTAGGTCATATCCATTCTTACTTAAAGCCAAAATGACTACAGTAAATGGAAACCATTGTATTTTGCACATACTGTACTATGAGACAAGATGGTTTAGCAAAGGGACGTGGTGGCGCTGCGAGCTAAACCACAGAAGCCTGTGCTGCAGGGTCAGAAGACCAGCAGTCGTAAGATCGAATCCACGCAATGGAGTGAGCTGCCGTTGCTTGTCCCAGCTCCCGCCAACCTAGCGGTTCAAAAGCATGCAAATGCGAGTAGATAAATAGGGACCACCTCGGTGGGAAGGGAACAGCGTTCCGTGTCTAAGTCGCATCGCTGGCTCTATGGCTTGGAAATGGGGATGAGCACCGCCCCCTAGAATCGAACACAACTGGACAAAAATTGTCAAAGGGAACCTTTACCTTTACCTATGAGACAAGAACACTAACTGGAAGAAATAAATAATAGCTAGGAAAGGCCAGTAGAAAAAGAGGAAGCCTTAACATAACAAATTATTTTCACATGCGTTATCAGATACTATACAGTGTATTCTTCACTAACAAGTATTCATAGCACAGGCCCTTGCTCTTCGTAGTGGCCAGTTCTGGTAATACATGTGAACTTTTTTCCTAGATTATTTTTATTTTTTTCAGACCGTGGATAAGTGAATCAGTGGATACTGATCCCATGGATAAAGGGGTCCTACTGTATATAACAATTTTATACCTCTGTTCAAAGTACCTCCGTCTGAGTTGCTGGGATTAAAGCCACCACATCCATCCACCCAACTCCAATGTGCTCTGTTCAGCTCGTCCTCTTGTCCTTTGCTTTGTGAATGGAGGCACTATTGCAGAGTGGAGTGGGCAGGAAATCTTGCTTTCATCAGAAGAGCTACCAGTACCTAAATTTGGATCTGATTTAGTTATGAGAGAAAGGCACATGCAAGATCAAGAATGCCTACATGTAAACCTAAAGTGAAGTAGTGTCTAAAAAGTGTTGCTTTTTTAAAAAATGAGCATGAAGTATTCTTTCTTTTAGGATTTTCAGAAGCCTTCTGAGGTACCAGTACGAAGAAGTCGGTCTATGACCTGTCTTTCATCCCTTTCCAGTAACACCCTTCCAATATATATTACAGATGCAGAGAGAAAGAGGAGGTTTGCTATTAAGTGAGTAATAAAGCATGCTGCTTTTATATACAGCACTCACAGTTTAAATATGCAGGCTACATGTTGCTCCCCATAGCAAGCTGGGTACTTAGTTTACCAACCTTAGAAGGATGGAAGGCTCAGTCAGCCTCTAGCTGGCAATTTGGAATTGAACCAGTGTTGTGAATAGAGTTTTGTCTGCAGTACTGCAGTTTGACCACTGCACCATGAGGTTCCTTACTGTAATAATAATAGGGATCACATCTGTGAATTATTCTAGGTCAGTGGTTCTTAACGTGGGCGATAATGCCCCCCAGGGGGCGATTTCATTTTTCAGGGGGACGGTAGAACGAAAAGGGGCGGCGTGGGGGCGCTGGAGCAGAAGGGGGGCGGTAGGAGGGCGCTGGAGCAAGCCAAACCTGTTAAGATGGCTGCAGCCTTTTTACAGTGTGCATGAATATATATTTTCCTCCAATCTTAATTTAGTTTCAGAGTTTTCATCTTGAAATTTTTAGTTCCTGCATTGTGGTTTGTTTTTATGCCCTTTTTATATTTCTTTTTGCATCTTAAAATTCACTTGCAACTAAATCATTAAATGTTACTTTTTGGGGGCATTTCATTTTCTTGGAATTGAATTTTGTTTTCAGGGGTCATTGGATTTAAGTGTCTTAAATAAATAAATAAATAAATAAGAAAGAAAGAAAGAAAGAAAGAAAGATATCATCACCACAGGGAGGGGGCGATGATAACTTCCTCAATAGCTCAAGGGGGCGTTTCTTTCTAAAAGGTTAAGAACCACTGTTCTAGGTAATATGTTTTAAGATTATTTTTCAGAAGCTTTTTTCATAAAACATGTTTTCATAAACATTTATGGGTAACAAGCTGTTTCACCAGATGCGGATTTTCAGTTGGTATACACAAAAGTAGAAAACTGATCAAGAGGACATTTTCTGGCCAGGTCAACTGATAATTTCCATTATCCATTCCCATTTTAGCTGTTCATCAAAAGTAGGCTTTCAGATATGAAAGACAGAGATAAAAAAACTTCTAAAAAGTTAGTCTCAAGGTATCAGTGAACATGTTTCTCTTTATTACAGAAAACTAACACAGCTTCATATAATTTACATCTTATTTAATTTAGAAATACAGTGGTGCCTCGCTTAACAGGCGCTCTGTTTAGCGATGAAACCGCATAGCAACGAAGATTTTGCGACCACAAAAGCGATCACATTGCGATGTTTCCTATGCGGTTTTTTCACTTTGCGATGATCGGTTCCGTTTCGCTTACCAATCATCGCAAAGCGATGGTTTTTTAACAGCTGATCGGCGGTTCCAAAATGGCCACCGGGTAAAAAAATGGCCACCCGCTGTGTGTAGGGACGGATTCCTCGCTTAAGAGGCAGCGAAAATGGTCGCCCCTATGGAGGATCTTCACTTTAAGGTTAGTTTTAAGCCCATAGGAACGCATTGAAGGGGTTTCATTGTGTTTCTATGGGCTTTTAAAAATCGCATAGTGACAAAATCGCTTAGCAGCGATTTTTGCTGCACGGATTAATGTCGCTATGCGAGGCACCACTATACTGACTTGAGTGTTTAGAGGAAGGTTGATTATTTCATTCTGAAACACATTTAGGAATGGAAGAAGTTGCCTTTTTAGTGTGTCAGATTATTTGGCCACCTACCCCTGTACTGTCAACTCTGATTGATAGCAGCTGTCCAGGGTTTCAGGCAAGATTCTTTCTAAGTCCTGTCAGGGGATCCCTGGTCATCTTCTATGTAAGTAGTAACCAGGCCCAATTCCATTTAGCTTTTCAAAATCAGCCAAAGTCAGATATCTGGGACTGCTAAGGTGGGTTCGGCATGTTTTATATGTAACTGTCTTTATAGACTCCGCCAAGAAAATAAAAAGCACAAGGAAAATGAAAGTGTTCGTTGGGCAGAGCTACAGAGAAAAAAAAGTCAAGCTATGCATCAATCTCTGAATTCCCGAGCAAAAGCAATGGATCCCCATAAAAGCTTGGAGGAGACTTACAAAGAAAAGCTGAAACAAAACTGGTCAGTATTCTGATTGTCATAGATGACAAGATACTATAATGCATCTTCCAATCAATCAATCAATCAATCAATCAATCAATCAATCAATCAATCAATCAATCAATCAATCAATCAATCAATCAATCAGTGGTTTCTAGATTATATATATATATATATAATCCTGATTATATATCAACCCTGATGTTGGGAAAGTGTGAGGGCAAGAGGAGAAGGGGATGACAGAGGATGAGATGGTTGGACAGTGTCATCGAAGCTACCAAGATGAATTTGACCAAACTCGGGGAGGCAGTGGAAGACAGTGGCCTCTTGTGTTTTTGGAAAAGAGTGTTTGTGATGACCAGCTTGTTCTCTTGACTAAACTCTATTAGCCTTTGCCCTGCTTCATTTTGAACTCCAAGGCCAAACTTACCTGTTGTTCCTTTTATCTCTTGACTCCCTACTTTAGCATTCCAATCCCCTATAATGAGAACATCTTTCTTTGGTGTCAGTTCTAGAAGGTGTTGTAAGTCTTCATAGAATTGGACAATTTCAGCCTCTTCAGCATTGGTGGTTGGTGCGTAAACTTGGATTACTGTGATGTTGAAAGGTCTGCCTTGGATTTGCATTGAAATCATTTTCTCATTTTTGAGATTGTAACCCCAGTATAGCTTTTTCCACTCTTTTGTTGACTATGAGGGCTACTCCATTTCTTCTACAGGATTCTTGGCCACAATAGTAGATATGATAATCGTTTGAATTCGCCCATTCCAGTCCATTTTAGTTCAACCCAGGATGTCAGTGTTTATTCTTGCCATCTTCTGTTTGACCACATCCAATTTACCAAGGTTCATAGATCTTACATTCCAGGTTCCTATGCAGTATTTTTCTTTGCCGCATTGGACTTTCATTTCCAGGCGCTTCTGCAGCTGAGCGTCCTTTCGGTTTTGGTCCAACCACTTCATTAGCTCTGGAGCTACTTCTACTTGTCCTCCGCTCTTCCTCAGTAGCATGTTGGACGCCTTCTGACTTGAGGGGCTCATCTTACAGCATCATATCTTTTAGCCTTTTGTTTCTGTCCATAGAGTTTTCTTGGCAAAGATACTGGAGTGGCTTGCCAGTTCCTACTCCGGGTGGAGCGCTAGTCAGAACTCTCCACTATGACCTGTCCGTCTTGGATGTCCCTGCCCAGCATAGCCCATAGCTTCTCTGAATTACTCAAGCCCCTTCGCCATGACAAGGCAGCAATCCGTGAAGGGGCTATATAATATAGATTATAATAAATATATTATATATGAAAATATAATATAAAAACCTCTTCTGTAATGGAGAGAGAATTGTGCTTCTAGTATGCTTTCAGAAAGAAGAGATCGAAAAGTTATTGTAGGGTCAATTGTTAAATGTGCAATAAAGCCGGTTTAACTGAGATTTGAGTAATGGGGGAGCAAAACCCATCAAATTATGCATTAGTCTGAGTTCCTCAGCAAAAGCTCCTCTTAGAACCTGACCTAGAGCAGCATTGAAACTACAGTTTCAAGGCCCTAGAGGAAGTGTGGCTGAAGACTTCTCATTTGTACTTGCATAGCAGCATATTTACACTCGCAAATCTCTGGGTAGATGATAACCATAAATGTGGCCAGTCACCCACAATATATAATGAGTGAAATCGTGTCTAGTCATAATAATTTCTGGTAGTAAGGAAACTTTTCTTTTAGGCAGAATGACCAGAGAAGAACAAGAGAGTATAAAAAAGAATTAGAAGAGATGAAGATGCGTGTGAAAAACAGACCATATCTATTTGAACAGGTCACAAAGGTAATTTGTGAGAATTCATTTAGAACAATTCTAAGTATTCGTGGAGGAAAGAGATCTTATTATAATGTCTTACTCTTTGATTTTGTAGTGCAGTGCTCAGCAGGGAGCGGAGAGGCATTTCCGAGACACCTTGCAGCAGTTTGGGCTGAATGAAAAATTTGTAAAAAATAAAGGGGAAAAAGCCACTGGTCCAATAAGAAAGGGGCACTCTGCATCACAAAGGTATTTACAGGACACATAATACATATGTACAAAAGCATAGTAATACTGATATGCAAAGCAATCCTAAAGCTAGCCAAGAGACTGGGAAACAATTTGATGTAATGGAACTGCTCTTTGCCTGTGGCCCACTACTTCTAAACTGAACGCTCCATTATACCCAGAAAGAGCTCAACAGGTGCAGATATACTCCTAACAGCATTCCCATCCATGATAGGACCTGAAACAAGTTTTTCCTACATGTATCAGGAGCAGCCTTGGAGCCCCAGGATTCATAGCCTCTTATTCCCCCAACATGATCATAGATCAGGCCCGTACATTATGCTTGCCTGAAGCTACTTTAGTTATTTTTCTTTCCCTTGGTGTAAATGACTGAGATATGGGGAAAACAAAGGAATCCTCCATCTCTCAACCACCTATCCTGGTTACAGTAGGCTGACCATGCTTATGACATGTTCGTTCCTCTACCAATGAATCTCTCCCATGACCTTCAGATTGCTCTGAAAGCTGTATAATAAAATCAGACAGGCTGAAATTGGGAAAGTCAAACTGAGAGGGTGATAGGAAAAAATGTACCGGTATGTACACTCCTTAAAAAGTGGCAGGCAACTGCATGTGATAAATCAGTGGTTCTTAACCTTTGATACTCGGATGTTTTTGAACTGCAAGTCCCAGAAACCCCAGCCAGCACAGTTGGTGGTGAAGGCTTCTGGGAGTTGCAGTCCAAAACTCCTGAGTAACCCAAGGTTAAGAACCAGTGTGATAAATAATATTACAACTGTCAACTACAGAGTTAATAGTCCTACTAAAATAAGACAATGGAGTGCAACATTCAGAATAGTTGTTTTTAATTTACAGAATTCATACATCCCAGAGGGATACTGATATCATAAAGGAACTGTCTGAAGAAGGGAAAAGAAGACTGGAATTAAAATAGAAATCAAGTGGAACTCTCCATGTGCCTATCAATCATTCTTCTGTTTAATCAAGATCAATTAATTCAGGTTCCAACAACTTCTGCAGCAAGAAAGCTGAAATTTATTTTCATTAAAATGTTTGATCATGGTATATGCTAACTATTATACTGCTTCTTTTAGGCAATTTAAGAAGTTAAATTGTCCAGAGGTTTGGCTTTGAACTATTATTCCAAACAGGAACTCTTTTAGTTAATGGGTAAAGCAGCCTGCTTGTATATTTGCACCCTCCTGTGCTGGCACAGACCTCTGCAATCCTCTGACTGCTTGTATGCTGATAGTACTCGTGCAGTCTTAAGGTCTCGTCTCTGGACTAAACTTTTATTCTCAAATCCATACTGTGGTAGTAATATCAGAATGCACAATGATCTGCTAATGGTACTAGAGTTTGCACTTTGTCTTTCAGCCGGCACAACCACCTCTCATTTTTCAGCGTTTCTGGCTTTTTACTTGAAGTGTATAGCAGAGTTGCTAGATGAAATCTGGTTTCACAGCTCTTCATGTGGAACAATGAGGACATCAGCAGCAGTGGTGAATCGCCACTGATTAAAGGTTATCTTTGTAGATTTCGGGGTGTGTGTGACTTTGTTCCATTGTGTTTGAATAGCACGCATCCAGAAACTACCTTCAAGGAGTGGCAATCTGTTGATGATGGCATCATTTCCATTGTGCACGTCCAGCTGCACCACAGGATTTCAACCACTCCTCATTTTTTCCTTCAGCAACTCTCTTGCATTGTTTGTAAAAAAAAAAACAAGCTGAACAGAAACCCCCCTAGAAATCTCCCTCACTTTCCCCTAAAAGACTAACAAAAAATTTGCTGAAGCCATTAAGAGTGTAAATCCTGGTTACTTTATAATAATAATAATACTAATACAGTCTGATGTGCTATTCTGATTCTGTGCAGTCTTACTTGGAAGGAATACCTACTGAGTCTGGGTAGGACTACAGACATAAATTACAGATATGCTTTCACTCCAGAAGAGGCTTTCATTTCAGTTTATAATAGCAACTACTGAAATGCTAGACAATGTCTCTCATTCCATCCTTGGGAAATAAGCCCTACTGTGAATCACATGTCTCCCTTAGAGCAGTGGTTACCAACTTTGGGTAGCCCAGGATTTCTTAGACTGGAACTCCCAGAAACCTGGCCAGCACAGCTAGTGGTGAGGGCTTCTGGGAGTTGCAGTCCAAGAACACCTGGATTACCCAAAGTTGAGAACCACTGCCTTAGAAAATCCTAGCATGTCTGAAGTTCTTTATTCACCTAATACAGTAGTTATCTTGGAAGAGATGCTACAATTCAAGCTTTGTTTAGATTATATATGTAGTTAATTTATTTTGACTTTCTAGCTATAAATATATAAGCCTGAGACTGCTGGTGCTGTGCTTAAGAGATTGGCTCGTTCCACAAGATGTTTCAGTTTTCCTATTTGAGACTCTTTCAACAAATAATTAAAAATTGAAATTTAAAATTATGTTTGGCCCATAAGCCAAGCATATCCGATCTTGCACAAAGACATTACGTGTTTGTAAGTCCTTTGTTACCCACCGTGAACCTCTGAATAGGGCAAAGATGTGAATCTGAATTACTCAAAATAAAGGCACACTCAAGCACCCGAGGAATTGGAAGTATACAGTTTATTTACACCAGAAGAACAACTGAATAGTTTCTACCTCTGATTCTGTTTAAATTAAAAGCCCTAATAAACCTAATAATTAGAAATGAAAATATCACAGCGATAAGCAAGGGTGTCTGAGGCATTCCTCTGAATAACATCAGGTCTTCAGTTTGGAGCAAAAGCAGCATTAGTGAATGTATCCACACAAAGCAAGGGGATATGGAAGCTCCAGCTCAGAGCACCACAGATCCACCCCTATAATTCAGAAGCAAGAACAGGACTGCAGTGCTTTAGTGCAGAATTCACTACCATCTAAAGATACTTCTTCAAGAAGAACAAGCCGATACAATGCTGAGCTTATGATCCGCTTCAGGAGAAAAACAAAGTGGCTTGGGACTAGTTACAAGAGCATTTTCACCTGGCTTTTGGGCCCCAGGTTCAACAGCAACATATAGCACACTGTTCAGACTTCAGCATGAGCTCCTCACTCCGCTCTTCAGAAAATAGTTTCCAGTGTCTGAAGCAAAACCATACTGGAGGCCCCTGGTCTGATAAGTCAGGAGAAGTACACTTACAGGCACAGCACAAATTCTGGGAATTCAAGTACCAAATGGCTTCTTAAGCACACCATACAAGCCTGTTCCTTCGCTTCAAAAGGTTGCTCTTCCTTTTGTAACTGTAAAGTCAACAGAATCATTTTACATTTATTAATATTTGTTTGGACTTAATATGGAAAAGTAAGGTTATTATTATTAGTTTAATTACATGCCACATTTCTCCAAATAAGGGACCCAAAGCGGCTCAAAATTAGTCAATGGTTCAAAAAACAAATGTATCCAGGATATTTTGCCACCTTTTTTTCCAGTTCTTGCTACAAAATTACATTTTGAAGACAAATGAATGGATTATACTAATTAAAATCTAAGGAGTTATCAAATTGGTTGTTGTAGGTTTTTTTGGGCTGTTTAGCCGTGTTCTGAAGGTTGTCAAATTCTCCAATAAAACTATAGTGTACTTACGATCAACAATGTTACAATTTTTTTTTATGTTGAATATCAGGAAAAGTTTCCTGAAGTTTAAGAAAAATTATGCTATTTGAAACAGAATGGTAACTTTCCAGACTGACCTGTGGATTTACTGAAGTAAAGAAGAAACCCCATAGGAATGCCTTGATGTTGACATGGGCATCAAGTGATGAGATGGCAAAACTACATCAGATGCTGAATGGAGTGAGTTGGTTGTTGCTTCAACAAGAACCTCTGCAGATCAAAGAGAAAAATAAATTATACCTCATAAATGCTCCTTGGGTATTGTTTCTCAAAGTGTTTAAGTCTTTAGGTAAAAACCAAAAAATGTGCTGTTTTGGAAGTACATCAGAAACTTTTTTGGGGGGGTAGTCTAAAGTATTCATGTCACTAGTGTGTCTGGAGGCAATATATGTATCCACAGTTTTGGGAATTATCACACATTAGGGAGCTTTGTTTTAGTAAATGCTGGGCAGTGTATTATCTGCACTCAAGACTGGAACACTGTTCATATCTACTACAGAGGCCTTTTTAGTCTATCTGTAAGATACACTCTTGGTACCTGCCCTAATTTAGATATCCAGATAGTTCTCTCATGTCTAGGTACAGGCAGAAAACTGATTACTGAAGAACCACACATTCAGCTTTGGTCAGGAATGAAAAAGCACCAACTTTTGTAGAGTAGACCTTTGGTCTAGATGGGCGGGATAGAAATCCAATAAATAAATAAATAACTTTCAGAAGGAAAATATAGAACATCTGGTTTGATGAGACAAGGACAGAAGCATTAAAAATCACATTTCCTTTTTTCAAACCTTACCCTCATATATTTTGTCTGGAGGAAAAACACTGAATATGTGCACTGAAATCAACAGTATGTTCACACTGTACTTATTAAAAAAAATGTAGAAATTATGATAAGCTATAAATGAAGTATAAAAAGGTATCTCTGATTTCCTCAATCCACTATTTCTAATGTTTATAGTACTGCACTTTATCCAGTCCACTAAATCATTTCATGTTACTAACCTCCCACACTTATCCCCTTGCTTCATATCAAGTAGTCCTTCTGTTAAGACAGAAACAATGCCTCACCTTCTTTTACACCAATTATTGATTCTGTGTCTGGCAGGTGCAAGGATTCCACACCAAGGCTGGGGGGAGGGCTTAATGACACCAGGTTCTTGCTGTGCACTTCAGAGTCTTCCAGCAAACTACTGCCCATCAGTGATTCTGTTGCAAAAATAATTTGTTACGCATTGAGCAGTTAGTCTGAGCCTTGTTCCAGTATCATCCACCACCACAAAGAAAAGGATTCCTCTGTTGCTCAAGAATCTGAACTGTGTGGAGAATTTTGCTTTTTCGTTTCTCCTTATTCTCTGTCTCTTTGGGGCCTGTATTGTCAATGTAAAAATGTGGGTTTTGAGGGAGTCTATTTTGACACATGAACACTTCAGATAAGTTACATTTTATGAGGAAACTAACTAAATAGAATCTTTGTCCTTGAACAGAAGCAGAGACTTGACTCACAAATATCAAAGTCTGCATTGTTTGTGGACCATAAGGAATCCTTCCATTCTATATAGGCAAAGACCCTAGACACCATTTAAAAGGTTTTTATCTGCTTCTTCAATTCTCCCACCCCTGTGCAATATACCTCCTCCTAACAAGGGCTCCATTTTTATCACCAGCCCTTCTCAACCTACAGATCAGCTTATACTTCTAAACTGACCCACCCCCCACACAACCTGAAGGTCCCATTCATAATTTACCAAACTAGTCGGTCTCTACCTGTTTGTTCGTGCTGCCTACTACTAGCTGTTCCAATTCTGGAGTGATGTTTCTTCATGTGCACATTCCTACTACCACTCTGGGAAAATGTCTTCCCACAGATTTGACACTGGTGTGGCTTCACTCCTGAAGTAAGACACAAGAGCAACTGAAGCAGGGAGTAAGATATTAGACTTTTGTGCTGAAGTGTTAATGTTTCTCAACCTGAGACAGACTTAAAGACTTCACTCTTAAAAAAAAAAGCCTAACAAGTTCACAAACAGGTTTTGTCAAGAAAATTAAATTATTTGGAGCTTCAGGTCTGCATCACAGTTAAGCCCATACGTAGTTCATAGCGTGCAGGTCAGAAAAGATGATCTTACAATATTATTACATTCAATGAGATGCAGTTTGAATAACATCAGAGTTAAAAGGAGCAGGCTTACTCAAGCAAGATAAAAAGAAAAGAAGCAATTATCAGACATTTTTCTACAAGCTGGGGAATATGCGACTGTCTCCATGGAAAGCAATGCCACTGGATATGTCTCATTTGAAGAGATTAAATCTCCTTACCTGAATGGACAACCAGATGTTTACGAAGGCTGGAATATTCAGCAAAGGAACGTCCACAGCCCTGAGCTTCACATAAGAATGGTTTTTCCCCTGTGTTACAAGAAGTTATAATTAGGATACTGGCTTTGCTTGATTGAAAAGCCACTTAAATGGGAGTATATCCTGAAAGATGCATTCCTGTTCTACTTTTGAACCTTATTTTTCAGTTTCTCAAGTATAATTCTAGTTTATGAACTTACTTATACCAGGCTCTTCACTGGCCATCAAACATTAATGTTCAAATTTTCCATGTGAACGCAGGATATACACATTCATAGAAGCATCTCTAGCCCCTTGACTTGTCAGATGAAGGATCCAGATCAAAGTTCAGTTTGTTTCAATTTAGAATATAAAGGGCTACTTTCAGGATTTCGAAGCTGCACCAGCACTCCCTGTAAGTCTGGAAGGCCATAGCCACCCAGAACCAGTAAACACCCCCCCCCACCCAAAATGGCTTCTGGAAGTATGTCTATCCACTTTTAAGGCCAAATTTTTTCAGGATGTAGTTTGGTTTGGTTGTTGTGAGGAATCACGTCGCCCACAGGCTACATTTTACCCAAGCCTGATTTAGAACACCCCAGAAACTTAGGTATGGTTTGCTATTTTGTTTTACCACCCAGGGTGCTCTCAGCCAGTTTTATTTCCCAGATTTCTGCCATTTACCTAATAGCAAGCAAACAGTCCAACAGTGTATTCTTAAATGGAATCCCATTTACGCTCAGCTAATCCAGAATGCCCTCACTAAAAGAATATTTTGCCACAGTGACCATATCCTTTCATTTTCAAGCTACTGTAATTCTTACTGCAATTTTTTCCAAAGTTTTTAGTTGTTTCATTCTTATGAATAGAAACTCCATGCAGTCTACAGGAGAGGACTTTATCTTACCTTCAGTTCACCTCTAGTTAAACAGATCTCAAACTGCAAGGCTGAGAAAGAACCTCTTCTTGAACCCTGCCTTTCTGAATATACAGTAATGGATGAGATATACTGGTGGACTGATTCAGCATAATGTTATTGTGACATGAAAATATGAAAGCAAATTAATTAGGAGTGAAGAGTTGTTTCATTCTTATGAAACAACTCTTCATTCCTAATTAATTTGCTTTCATATTTGCATGTCACAATAACTATATGCTGAATCAGTCCACCAGTATATTCAGAAAGGCAGGATTCAGGCAGAGATTCTTTCTCAGCTTTGCAGTGTGAGATCTGTTTAACTAGAGGTGAACTGAAGGTAAGCTAAAGTCCTCTCCTGTAGACTGCATGGAGTTTTTATTTTTGTGCCACCAATCATGGTGTTCCCCAAGCTTATTAACAATCTACTCTTCCATTTACGAGGGTTCCATTTGTGGGCACCTCCTCCCCTACTGATGCTTTCAGATCATGACGTTATTTTTCATGTACACCTCTCTCTATATATATTACAAATGGGAAAAGAGAAAGATCTAACAGGAGATGGACTGACTCACTAAAGGAAGTCATGACCTTTTGCAAGATTTCAGCAACACTAAGACCTTTCAGATATTATTAATCCACAGGATTGAAATAAGTCAGAACTGACTTGATGGCACATAACAGTAACATCATGTGTAGTACATATTAACTATTAGCCTAATCAGAATTAACCTCTATCTTACTAAAATAAATATTTTACAGCGGGTAGGGAACAGAAACCGACATGTACAGTCTGAACTATGTTCATAATTTTATGATAAAAGTGCAGAGCAAAACTTAATATTTGAGCACTGGAATAAGAGAAACTTCTGGAAAGGCAGGAGGGGAACACACCAGTGTGAATCCGCAGATGATTCTTCAGATTCCCGGCTGTTGTGAATTGTTTCCCACAGCCTAGCTCAGTGCAGATGAATGGTTTCTCACCACTGTGTGTTCGCATGTGCACCTTCAGCCTCTGGAGGACATAGAAGCTTTTCCCACAGTCTTTTGCTGGACAAATAAAGGAACGATCATTCCTGAAAAAAAGAACAGCTGTCTTAACACTGCTATACATATTACTATAAGTAACCTGTCCCCATGTTGCTGTTTGGCTGTCCATAATGCAATGTCATATGTAATTTTCACTTTATTTCAATTCAAAACAAGGGGTGTGGACCTTAAAAATGCTATGGCCAGAGTTACTGGCTTCAATTTAAGCAGCAGTTCATGTCAAAAGCTTAGAGATGCCAAGCCATACTGTTCATTTTCTTTCATAATTGAGGCAAAACAAGACAGTAAAATTCTTTTGGATCAGTGGCTTACGAACCAGAAACAGCCCCACACAGTTCAAAAACAGTGCTATAAGATGTCTTCAGTGTGCATACAAATAAGATTCCCTCTTTACAGAATTTTCACTGACTTTCCTTGAATCTGAATGTTAGATTGTATCACAGCAAGAGTTAAACATAGACTGCTTGGATACTTATATAGCCTGAAGAACTCTGCAAATGCACAGTATCGGAAGTCTACACACCTGTGAGTTTTTAGGTGATATTTGAAATGGGCTGGCCATACAAATGTCCTATCACAGCCCTCAACAGTGCACTTTAATTTTTTCTCCACACGAGGCAGGTGAGGGATGGGGCTGGATTCTTTTGGTTGTGGATCTCCTGAGCAGACATGAACATTTTCACCTGAAATAAAAGGTATTATGGTAAGGCAATGATGTGTGAGAAGTAGAATATGAACCCAGATGCAATTCTGATGGAGGTGTCCAACCATCCCTACGAAGCCAATCCTGTCTTTCTCCATACTTCAAGTTACTTGCATGCTCAAATTTCAGCAATGTAGTTGCATTTCATTCTTAAACAGCAAATTTTAAGAGCAGAATATCAACAGTTATATAAAGTATCTTGCAGTAAATTAACTCATACTCTTTTTTTTTTAAATGGGAAGACTGACAGGAATAGAAGCCCTCTTACCATTATTGCTTGCTTTGGCATTCTTGGCGAGCTGTGCACGAGTGGCAGCAATCAAACTGTCATGGGCCAATTCCTGCACACGTAAAAACCATGGAGTACTGCTGTCTGTGCTGTCATTGGAGAAGAAGTCATTCCCAGAATCCTCTGTTTCATCCTGGACAAACACCAGGTGCTCTGAGGGAGAACCTAGGCCTAGGGAGGAAACCATTTCCTCAGACATTAATAAGATGAGCAAAATATTTTGCTTCCCATCATATAACAAAGAGCTTTTATAGACACTTAATATGAAGCAGACTTTAATGCTCCTAAACTGGATCACTGGTTCATCTAGCCAAGTATTAGGAACTCTATCAGCAGCTCTCCAAGGTTTCAAACCAGAATTGCCTTCTACCTTGCTGGAAGATGTCCACCAGACCTGACCAAATTTAGCTTCTGAAATCAGACCGGGCTGCAAAGACAGACCTCTCCTCCCCCCACTCCCTTCCCCAGAGCTGCTTTGCACACATGCCAGTGCCAGCGTGAGTGCTTCCCCACCCCTTCACACATGCACCCAAGTGCCCAAGCACCTGCGCAAAGGGATGGACAGGCACCTGGGCGGGCACGCAGGCGCCCTTGTGCATGCACAAAGGGGTGGGGGAACGCTCATGCTGGCACTGGCGGGTGGGCACTCCCCCACCGCTTCGCGCATGCACCCAACCTGCGGGGGGGCGCCTTCCTCAGAGGCTCAGCCAGTCCACAGTCCCGAAAAGGTTGGGGGCTGCTGACTTATACTACTCCTATTTTAAATTCAGCTGTGTCCCAAAAACTTACCATATACTATAACAATATGTGGTGAACACGCCAGATTTTTCCATGTATAAGACTATACTTTTGTCTAAAATCTTTAGACTAAAAATTGAGGGTTGTCTTATACACGGAAGTAAGCTGAGGAGAGAAAAAAAACAAGTGGAGGGGAAAGCAGGGATCAAAGTGATCCTGTTTTCCCCTCAACTTGCAAGTCTTAGAAAAAAGAAAGCAGGGATCAAAGTGCTGCAGGATGGCTTTGATCCTTGCTTTCCCCTCTGCTTACTAAGTCCCATGGGGCTTAGCAAAAGGAGGGAGAAAGGATCAAAGCAATCCCATGGCTATATAAGGGGGAAAGGGATCAAAACGATCATGCAGTTGCGGGATTGCTTTGATCCCTTTCCCTCTCCTTTTGCTAAGTCCCGCGGGGCTTAGCACGAAGGGAGAAAGCAGGGATCAAAGCGATCCTGCAGTGCTTTGGTCCCTTTCCCCCTACACTTGCTAAGCCCCACTTAGATTTCTTAACTTTGGGTTAGAAAAGTGGAGGGAGTCTTATACATGGGGCATCTTACACACGGAAAAATATAGTACATCTCTTGCATTTCAAGACTAAGGAAAAAATTAACTAGGTGCTAAAATGTAAGTTACCTGTTCTTGTTAAATTGAGAAGAATAAAGGAAGTGCTATCGCTGGGCTGGAGGTCTTGTAATAAGCTGGAAGTATCAGGACTTGGCAGAAGCTCAGGTGGCTTCTGCACAGTTTGTGCCCTTGTCTCCTCACCATCAGGGCCAACGTTCACCTGGAGGCTTCTCAGAACAGCAGAAGAAGAAACATCCTTTGAAGAACTAGTGTGACTTGGGGAATCATCTAATGAAAGCAAAAAAAGTTAGCATGTAAGTTTTTGAATGCAGAAAGCTTTTCATGAGACCAGAGGACTATCCAGGATTCTATTTCCACACAAACCAACCAGATGCATCCTTTCCACAACAGTTATCATGATTTTGCCACAAACACTAAAAACCAACAATAAAACCAGCAACTTTTGCACACTGCTAGCTACTGAGTTGCTATGAGCCATACAAAAATCCTTCTTCCTTTTAAAAAATTACAGTTGTATCTCTGTTGCAGGGACATCCCACATCCAAACAAAATGCTCTAGCCACAACAGCTCTCTTCAATATGGATTCCCCTCAGATTTATAAGGCTGCAGTTCTATACACTATTACCTAGTACAGTGTGCCCCCTTGCTTCCAACTGCTGTATAACTCAGTGGTTTATGAATCTGGCTGCAGAGCTAGAGGCTGGAAATTCAATACCCCCACAACGTCTTCTTGACAAATGCCAGACTTGATGATCCACAGAGTCCCTTCAAGCTCTGCACTTCTAAGTAGCCAGGCATAGGGTTGCAATGTTAATCTCACAAAAACACATGAATCAGTTTTTTTAAAAAAAAAAAGGGGGAGGAGAAAAAAATAATAATACTCAGGCTTCAGATTTTACCTGGCAATATTAGTCTGTTGCATTCTGGGGATTCAGTAACAGGAAGGAGAGAAAGACAGGTAATATCTTTAGGTTCCGATTCCACAAGCCCCTGTCCTAGTGGAATGGATGTGTTCTGAACAAACTGAACCAGCAGCTGGGGGGGGAAAGCCAAGGTATTAATGCAGTGCTGAATGCATAGAATGCTCCCCTTCCCATTCTACAACTTCAGCTACAAAAGGTAGCAAAAGAGAGAAATGGTTTTAAAATGATATTTGGAGATTGAAAAGTATATTTTTTGCCATTGCAAGAAACCAACATAATGTCATTATTTTATCACTGACCACATTTTGCCATAACTTGTAACATTACTTTCTGATGAAGTACATCATACTGTATTATTAATCCATACTAGAACAGATCCACTGAACGAATGGGATCTGTTAATTCAGAAGTATGTAAGTCAAACTGATTCAATGGGACTGCTCTAGTCAAAACTACCAAATGAATTTACTTCAATATATTCTACAAGATTATTCATATTTCAGAGCACAATTTTACTTTTAAAATCCCACTCCCTATTCACACTTCGGTCTAAGGAGAAGCATCACAGTCATTCTAGCTGCCATTAAGTGTAGCTATTCTGATGTCAAAATGGTTAGGAATTGTTTGTGCCAGGCAACATGTGTAGCATAAAAATTGTATCGAATATGAACAATGTTTGTAAATTAAATCTTAGATGCAGCACAATCCTGTATAGGTTTACTCAGAAATAAATCCCAATGTGTTCAATGGGGCTTACTCCAAATTAAATATGCAGCCTAAGTGGCATCTACAAGTGGTGAGCTTTCAAATATCTGTTATGTCCCACAGAGTTAGAACTGACTTACAGTAACCCAAATACAGCATTCAAGGTAAGTGAGATATTTACGAAGTAGTTTTACCAGTGCCAACCCATCCACCCCAGTAGGTTTCCATAGCTAAGCGGGGAAGAAATCTAGGTCTCCTGAGTCCTAGTCCATCACTTTACCCACTACATCACACATGGCTTTCAAATTACACTATGTTAATATAAATCAGATGAGAAGCTGGGGACTTTTTAATCAAAAACAGGCAATGCTGTTGCCATGCATAGTAAACATATACACGCTACACAGACCATTAGAAATAGTATTTGCAGTAACATGATCTCCAGAATACAGTAACTGAATTATAAATCTATCTGTTGCTGACCTCTGGTTTGGATTCTAACTCATCCGATAACATCGATTCAAGTTTCTGATTCCCAAAGCAGGTTTTGGTAAGGCACAAAACTTAATAGCTCAAAGCAAACAGCGTTCTGTGTTTATACACATATTCTAGCCTCACACTTTGGTGAGGATCCTCTTAAGAGGTGCTGTAAGAAACAGATGCTCAGTTTCACCTGGAAAATAAAATAAAGTGAAACAAACATTACATCATATGATTACCATATTGTTATTCGCACTGCCATGTTTTAATACTTAATGCACCAAATCACAAACAACTATGTTTAACTGCCCTGTAATCTGAATTCTCTTTACTCTTTTGGCACTTCCCTATTTCCATTCCCTTGGCTGTTAGATGCATCCAGAAACTGTTAAGCCCCCTTGACAGAGACCCAGATCTTCAAAGAAGACAGTTCCCGCAGGACAAACATTTTTCCGTTACTCCATTGCACCTTACAGTATTTTCAGATGAAACAGTCTAGAGGGTCACACCGGGTCGAAAGGATCAAGAGTCACAGACATCGGCTTGTCTTTAGACTGTATCTTCCCCTTTCCAATTGTGAACACCACCCCGATTCGACCCCTTATAATACAATGGCGACATTTGAATGGCTAAACAACCAGGCCAGCCTGAGGATACATACATACACACACACAAACACACACACACCGGCATTGCCCCACCGCCCCCAGGAAGCGGACCACCCGCCCCGATGGGCGGCCAAGGCGAAGAAGGCAGAGGGGCGCTGGGAAGAGAAAGGGCCGCCTAGCCCATGTCGGCTGCCCTACGACCAGGCCAAGGCCGGCAGGCCACTCCCACGGCACGGAGAACAGAGACGAGGGAAGGGCTCCCCTCTTCAGCCCCGGACTCGCAAGGGAGCGGGAGTGGCCGCGGGGCTCCCGCCGCCGCCGCCGCCGCGGGGACGACCACCGAGGGCTCCTCCGCTCCCTGTCCTCTCCGCGGGATGTACGAAGGAAAGGAGGAAAGCAGGGCGGAAGAAACGCGTAAACTCGACTTCCCTTTCCCGGGACAAGCGTTTCTTACCGGCATCTCAGGACCGTCCGGATATGAAGCAGCAACCATCGGAAATGCCGCGTGCCGCTCTAGGCAAAATCATAGCGATAGAGAGAAGCAAACAATTGCACGAGAACGACTTGGGAAAGGGTTGGGGGAGCGTCGGACCAGTGAGGCGCTTCCGGTTTGTCTCGGAGCGTTGCGTCATGCCTTGCCTCGGTGACATGGGTTGCCCTTGGGTCTCTTTTGCTGTCACGGCGTGGCGGAGCTGCCCGTATGCGTATGGGACAGCGGCTCCGCCCCAGAAGAAGATGCCCTCTTTTGTTTTTATTGCTTTGATGACCCCGCATATATTCAGGGTACACTAGAGTGATAATGCAGAGTTCATCTAAACTTGAGAGTATGATTTTTTTGCTAAGCAGAGCATGGCTTGGGCCAGGACACTAGTGTAGGGTTCCCCTTTATTATGTCAGTGGTTCGTGTTCTGTTCTGTTAATTGTTCATGCATATTCATATTGCTGAGAGGCGGAGCCAAGAGAGATTATAAGAGGCGGAACCTGAGAGGGAGAGTAGTCACAATTGGTGTCCAGGGACAGATACAAAGGAATCCAGTGAAGCCTGAGCGTGGATACGAAGAAATCCAGTCAAGCCTAAGTTAAAAATAGTTTTTCTTAAGTCAAGGGTACCTTTTAGACAGAGGTCTGTGGCAAAGAAGTTTGGTTCCTCACTAGAGCTTTCAGGAAAAGCTTGGTGGGGGGGGCTTCTGAAGCCAGATCTTGGGGGGGATGGCTAAGATAGGGAACAACTCAGAGAGAGAATTCCTGTATTTACCTCAAGATTTGAAGACCCAGTGGGCTAGCTTAAGGGTCAAGGCTCTAAGAGTTTAGAGAGCTCTTATGAAAAAAAACAGAAGCCAGGGGTCAGAGCAGATCTGAGGGAAGAGAGGTGAAAGCCTTTGCTTGAAATAGAACTATTTCAGTGACTGGAAGTAAAAGAAGAAAGACAGGACCTTTTAAAATCTGTACTAATCATCCCAGAAGTAAATATGCCTCCCAAACGTACCAAAAGGGGGAGTCCTGAGGTTCAAGAAATAGAGGGAAACGGTGACCATTTAACTCAAATAGAACAGGAGGAAAGTGATGAGAGTGCCTCAGAGGAACAAAAGGAGTTTGTTCCCCTGAGGCACCCAGGAGTTTGAAAATTGGAAGCTGGAACAGGAATTCATGCTAAAAGCCAAGGAATTAGAATTGAAGGAACTAGAGCTCAGAGCTGAGCAAGAGACCAAACAAAGGGAACTAGAAATGAGAGAAAAAGCTGACCAAGAGGCAAGACAATTTGCTTTTGAGCAAGAACAAAGACAAATGGAATTACGGCAAAGGGAAATGGACTTTCAATTACAGATGAGACAATTAGAAATTTCTGCTCCAAACAATAACCTTAACAATAACAACAGTGATGGAGGGGCAATTCTCTCAAAAATCGATCTTAAGAAGTTTCACCAATATAAAAGAGGGGACTGTCCCGAATCTTTTATCACTGCTTTTGAGTGCGCCTGCTGGGACTTTGAAATTTGAGATGATGAAAGGATGATTGTTTTGAGAGCTCAAATAAGTGGAAATTTGGCTGAATTATATTCACAGATGCCCTTAGAGAAGGCCAGAGATTTTGAGGCGTACAAAACGATGGTTTATTCAAGGTTTTGTATTAATGCTGAACACCTGAGGTGAAAATTTTGCTCTCTTACTAAAAGGCAGGAGGAATCTTATTCACAGGGTATCTAAATTGCTGCAATGTCTTAAGAAGTGGATGGAAAGGGAGGAGATCACTTCTCTAGAACAAATGAAGAATTTGATTGCATTAGAACAATTTTACTCCATATTACCTGGGGAATTGCGTTATTTAGTTAGGGACAAGAATCCTAAAAATCTACTAGAAGCAGGTGAACAGGCAGATTATATTAATGAGTACAGGAACCCCAGATTCTCAGAGCTAAGAATTAACAGACCAAACCGGGACAACAATAAGAAGCCCTTTAATAAAAATTACCTCAGCAAAACAACAGGAAGAGAAGGCCAGAGTAGTACTTCATCTAAATTGCCCCAGCCTCATCCGCCAAAGCCAATAAACCCTGAGTCAAAGTTCACCAAATCTCCTCAGAATGAGAGAAAGAATTATAAATGTTTTAACTGCAACCACCCAGGCCATTTACAATTCCAGTGTGTGCAAAATAAACCTAATACAGGGAAGATTGATAATCAAACCAAAAAGTGTATTGTTTAAAACAAGTGGAATCGGCTGAGGGAAGAAGTAACCAGAGACCTGTTTCCATGACAACCATAGCTTCTACTGATCTTGAGGAGGAGGACATTCCTGAAGCCCCTGTAGTACATTGTTTTTACATTAGAAATGAGAATACCCTTCTCAGAAACGCTGGTAAAGAGATAGTTGTGGGAGAAAAGAGATACATCTCTATAAGGGACACAGGGTCTCAAATTTCCATAGTACATTCTGATCTGATAGCCCAGGATGACATAATTCTAGGCAGAACAATGACCCTAAAAGGGATTGGGCAAGAAACCGTGGTGTTAAAAGTGGCAGAGATTCAAATAGGCTATAGGAATTGGTCTGGAAAGTGGCAGGTAGCCATTTCAGACGAAATACCAGCAGCTTTTCTACTTGGTTGGGACTTAATAGAGCATGTCAAGAGTGCTTTAGTGCTTACATGCTCAAGGGTGTGTGTATCAAACCTCACCCTCTGCAGCTGAGATTGATACAGTATCAGACAGAAGCCTGGAGAGAGAGGTTTCCCTGGGAGGATCCTTATAAAGTAGTGACAAAATTGAACAATGTCAATTATGTGATACAGAAGGATGAATATGTAAGCCCTGATGCCTTAAAGAGGGATGCATCTAAAGAGGTTCAGGAGAAGGAGAGGGAACTGCCTGTCCATTCCCTAGCTGAGCAAGTGAAGCCCCAAGTCAGACTTAAAGCTGACGTCACCATAAAATGACCAGCAGACGACATCCAGGGGTCAACCGAGTGGGTGATGACCACCAGTCAACAGAAAAGGTCATGGAGGAAGGAGCCAGTGGTTGACAGAGGGACTCCTGAGTGCCTGCAGACATATGTCCATCTGAAGGAGATGACAACATCCGGACCAGTCCACAGTAGGCCAGACCACTACGGAAAAGTGAGAGACTTGGACTTTGTCAATTTTGCCTTTGCACCAGAAACTCAGATCGTGCCTCGAAAGCCCAATGACTGATGGGGGTGGATAGCCCAAGCTGATATTGTACAGTCATGCCCCACATAACGATTGCCTCGCTTAACAAGGAAATCGCTTTATGATGAGGTTTTTGCAATCGCAATTGCGATTGCAAAACGATGGTCTAAATGGGGGAATTTCGCTTAGCAATGATCGGTTCCCTGCTTCGGGAACCGATTTTCGCTTTATGACGATCAAAAACAGCTGATCGTCAGGTATCAAAGTGGCCACCAGCTTTCAAAATGTCCCCCCCCATTTTCTAGGACAGATTCCTCGCTTTACAGGCAGCGAAAATGGCTGCCCCATGGAGGATCTTGCTGGACAGTGAGTTTTCAGCCCATTGGAACACATTAACCGGGTTTTAATGCGTTTCAGTGGGCTTTTTTATTTCGTTTGATGATTTCGCTCTACAGCGATTTCTCTGGAACGAATTAACATCGCCAAGCCAGGCACCACTGTATTATGTTCTGTTTGTAAAGGTGATGAAAAATTGAATTTGATGGGCAGAAATGTGAAGAATGATTCAAGGACTTTTATTATAAACTGAAATGGACTATAATTCACAGTTTAATTATTTATGTAAATGTTTCATGATTTTGAGTTCTGTATGGTTGAAAATGTTAAATGTAAATAATAAGGTAAAGTATATTGTTGAATAGTAGTGAAATGTTTAGATTATAAGGTATAGTAATTGTTATGTTAAATGTGTTATATCAGCGATCCCCAAACCCCCGGTCCCCGGCCCAGTCCCGGTCCCTGGCCTGGGCCAGAACGGGCCACCAAAAGAGACCTCCCCCAACCTTCGTGCATCTTCACCCCTGCGCCACCTGTTTGCACCTGCACGTGTGCTCTGGGTTGCCTGCACGAGCGTGTGCCATAAGCATGTATGCATGCATACTGGTGCGCGTGGGCCCGCATGAGCATGCACCACCATTTGCACATGTGCACAAGTGCTTGTGCGGACCCGCACGCCCCACACGCATGCGCAAATGGCAGTGCAGTGCTCATGCGGGCAGGCGCCCACCTGTGCAAGAGAACGTGTGTGCTTGTTTGCGCATGTGCGTGAGCAAGGGGGGTAACACACCTTCCCCAGCCGGTCCACGGACCGGAAAAGGTTATTTATTTATTTATTTATTTATTTATTTATTTATTTATTTATTTATTTATTTATTTATTTATTTATTTATTTGATTTATACCCCTCCCATCTGGTATATTTATACCACTCTGAGCGGCTAACAACAAAAAATATACAATTATAATAAAGTAAAACCTAAACATTGATTACTAACAAAACATACCAAAAATCGTAAATGAAAGATAGATAAAGAAGGGAAAATTAAATTAAGTTAAATTAAATGCTGGCAGGAGGGAAGGCCTGGACATAAAGCCATGTTTTTAGTTGGATTTTAAATGTACCCAGCGTAGGGGCCACGCGAATCTCAGGAGGGAGACTGTTCCAAAGGCGGGGAAAGGTTGGGGAACACTGTGCTGTATGGTAAGTAAATGCAAGTGTGCCTGTTTGTTTAGGAGGAAAACCATGTTTTCCCTCCCAAACAAACATATTTAAGGGGGGAGGTCTGTAGTGTGCCCCTTTATTATTTCAATGGTTCATGTTCTGTTATGTTAATTGTTCATGCATATTCATGTTACTGAGAGGCAGAGCCAAGAGAGAGGTTATAAGAGGCGGAGCCTGAGAGGGAGAGTCAGTCAGCGAGAGTAAGAGTCAGGGTGTAGGAGTCAGAGTATGAGTAGAGGGAGAGTGTGGAGTGTGGAGAAATCTGAGGTGGGATTAGAATTAGGAGTGTATTATCTAATAGAAGATTGTTCCGGATTAACCTTCGCTATGTGAAAACTTTGTTCAACGGAAAGTAAAAAGCCATGTTTAATGCATTCCAAATCGGCTGAAAACTCACCGTTTAGCGAAGTTTCCTGGGTCCGGCAGCCATTTTCACGCCCTCGGTAAGCGAGGGGAGGGCGCAAAAACGCTGTGCGCAGCCATTTCGGGTGTCCGGCGGCCATTTTGGAACCGCCGAACAGCTGATCTGCGGCGTTGCAAAGCGAAGATCGGTAAGCGAAACGCTTACCGATCTTCACTATGTGAGTTTCGCCCATTGGGGCCGACGTGATGCCTCCACATTAGCGATCCCAGAAAAGGGATCGCTATGCGGATTTGTCGCTATACGAGGCGCTCATTCTGCGAGGCACCACTGTATACTATGAGGTAGAATAATACTGATACTTACACATAAAAATAAACTATAAAATATGGTAATTGCTTATTTAAACCAGTTCAGCTAGGGACCTCAAACAAATAACTGTATAATAAAATTATGAGTGCGTTACAGGCAATTTATCCCAAACTATAGGCAAATTGTATTTCCACTGACAAACATGATGAAGAAATAGTCCAATGTGTTTCAGAGAATCAAGATTTGTCAAGAAAACTTCCAGAAGCTTAAGAACATCCTTTTGTCTAACTTAGTACAAAGAGCCCTTGATTTTTTACAAACCCTTTATTGTGACTACAAACATAGGAGGAGTGGAAGTGCAAAGAAAGTGAGACAACAAATATCACCCTATACTTTCATCTGCAAGAAGTTTTCAGATAGTGAAAGCCACTGGTCAGGCCCTGAAAAAGAATGCTGTATCACGGTATATCATGCCTTCCCATGCATGAATCCAGCCAAGCACATGTCACCTCAGGTATGCATCTGGTGAGGAGACCTTTAGCACACAAAGCTTTTTGCCAAACAAAACTTGCTACTTTCTAATTAAGGATCCACAGTAGTCTGTTGTTCTGCTTGAAGCAGAGTATACAACTACTCCCTAAAAAATGGCAACATTTGAATTGCCGTGGAAGAACAAGCTATCTCTTTGCAGACTTTAAGGTCACCATATTTCAGGAAAAGAGATTCAAGCAAGCCTCTTGATATAACCATTCTAAACCACCCCATACCCACGGGACCCCTGGAACAATACTTTTAATAAGAACTTCCTTTCCGAAATTGTATTGATTGTTGTTTAGAGGCTTTCCCCTTTCCTTTCACTAATACAAATTCAATAAATCTACCCCAAATAGCATAAAAATATTTGAACTTATTTCCCCTCTTTTCATCTTAGGTTCAGTAGTCAATTTATCATTTAATGCAATGTCCCATACTTCATTATACTAATCTTCTAATTTAATATCATTTTTATCTTTCCAGAATCTAGCTGTTAATATTCTAGCACTTGTCATAAAATTGGAAATCAATTCCTTTGAACAATAATCAAGTTCTATCTTTTCAAAAATTGACAAAAAAGCTATCTTAGAACTGAATTCAATATATTTTCCAAATATATCACATATTTCCTTAAAAATCATTTTCAAAAATTTCTGAATCCATTTACACTCCCACCACATATGATAATACGTGCCAATTTCTTCATCACATTTCCAATAAGCTTTAGAATAGTCTAAATTTATTATATTCAGTTTCACCGGAGTCATATACCACCTTAAAATAATTTTTTTAACATTCCTTTATTCTTACCAACATTAATCTTAAAACTCTCATCCTCCAGATTTTTATCCAATCGTCTGTTTTAATTTCTGTCTTTAAATCATTTTCCCAAATTTATTTCAAACCTTCTGTTTCTCTTTTTCCTCTTGTTCCAAAATTAGGTTATAAAATCTACTTACAGTACTACTCTCTTCGTCAAAGCATATTTCTTCATGTCTTCATGTGGTGATAGAAATTGTTCGTACTTAGTACATTCTCAAGCAAGCCTCATAAGAACAGTTGTGCTGTATCAGATGAAAGGCCTATCCAGTCCATCCTTAGTTAATGAATTGGAATTTACCTGTGGGTTTTGAAACTGTTGGAGTTGAGCTGAATATAGATTGAGTCTAGAAAGTAATCGTCCCACTCTAGCTATTTATGCAAGCTAAAGGTAAAAAACTTGTAGCATTCCAGAGTTTGTGCTTTCATTTTCATCAGTTATATCCAGCAAATCCAATGGTGAAGAAGAAAGGAGCTGCGATCCAGTGTCTGGAAAACCACAGGTCGCCCACTCCTGAAGTA
The DNA here is from genome assembly GCF_051106095.1 of Pogona vitticeps. NCBI lineage: Eukaryota > Metazoa > Chordata > Lepidosauria > Squamata > Agamidae > Pogona > Pogona vitticeps. Next base: position 318,345,891 of record NC_135783.1, on the reverse strand, counting down.
AACTATTCATTTTGTTCTGCATTTTGTTCTTATGGACTTTTGAATCAGGCCTTTTGCCTTTCTGACTAGATGTTGTTTTCATCTCTACATCACATACTAGTGTGATACATCTGTCATTTGCACTGTTGAGCCTCCTGGCTTTGCACTTCTTCCCTTTCCTTCTGTGTCTATATATTGCATTCTAGAAGCTGAGCATAGCATATAAATGTCTCAAGTGACGAGATATATGAAAGCTTATATTACAGTGAGTGCTGGTTATGACTTATAAAGTCTACACAACTTGTGTCCAAGCTGTCTGAAGGGCTATGCCTCTCCACATGAGTCTCCCTGGGTTTTATATTCTTGAGTAAACACACTCCTCTCAGTCCCATGACTCTCAAAGGTATGTCTGCTGAGGACATGAGGGAGGGCCTTTTTGGTGGTGGTTTCAAGGTTCTGGGACGTGGTGGCACTGTGGGTTAAACCGCAGAAGCCTCTGTGCTGCTAGGTTGGAAGACCTGCAGTTGTAAGATTGAATCCACGCGAGAGTGAGCTCCCGTTGCTTGTCCCAGCTCCTGCCAACCTAGCAATTCGAAAGCATGTAAAAATGTGAGTAAATAGGTACCATCACAGTGGGAAGGTAATGGTGTTGTGTCTAGTGCACTGGCCACGTGACCACAGAAACTATCTACAGACAAACGCTGGCTCTACGGTTTGGAGATGGGGATGAGCACCGCGCCCTAGAGTTGGACACGACTGGACTAAATGTCAAGGGGAACCTTTACCTTACCCCAAGGTTCTAGGAATTCCTTTCTAAGGGAAACTAGGTGGCTCCTCTTCCTGTTATCCTTTTGTCTTTGGCAGCCCATTCAGACTTTGGGCAACTGAATGGGCTGCTGAGAACGGAACTTTTAATAGCAGATGCTGAATTTTTAAAACACTTTTGATATGTTTTTTAAATGGTTTTAATTATCATACCTTAGTGCTCTTGTTTTACTATTATATGTTCAATAGCAGCTTAATATAACTTCCATATCTTTAAAAAAATCTTTTTGGGTCTTTGCACTGGAAAAAAAGCAGTGTGTAAATGAAACAAGTACCGGTATTTCAATAAATATTTTAATTAAATCATATTAATAATAAAATTATAGTAAATGTAAGCAACTTAAAATAAATAAATTAATCTCAGTTAATATGAAGGCTCAAGGTTTGTATTGTGAATGTCCTCATGTAAACTGCCAACAAAGTACAACTGCAGTTTCTGAACTGAAAGGCACTGTATAAGTCCTTAAGTGCTTTAGTTCAGGTGGGGTTGTAATGTAGCCAGCCAGTAACAACTTCAGACACAATAATGAGTGGGGAATTTCAGTGGTGGTTGGGTGCAGGCTTTTAAAAGCCCCTTTGAATTAAAAGGGTATTTCTGGCGAAGAGTTAATTAGCTTCCCCTTTGCCTCATGATGTGGGAGAAAGGGAATTATGGACACCAGCAAATTGTTCTCCGATGTTTGTTTCAGCTACAGAATATCCTGTTTAGTGGAAGGGGTGAGCAAAGATTTTTGAGACTGCAACTCCCAGGTACCCTAACTAGCATAATCAGTGAGGGGAAGGATGACAGGAGTGCATTTTCACAGTCCTGATCTAGCCTCTAAATGCCTCATTTGATATAATTCTGACACATGCTTGCCATGGTTGTTAGAGCACATAGTGTTACAAAAGACACTTGAAAAAAATGCATGCTTTATTACGTCAATTTGGCAGACGGTGACTGTGTATGAACTCACAAATTATGGATTCAAGTATTCACCTCAATTGATCCTGGGTAGAGACACAAGCATCGAGCATACAACAGTCCAGATTCTGAGACAATATTGGACATAAATACTGGAATTAATTAGATTAGGCTACTGCAATTAAGAAGACTTTTATGTCAAACCTCTGTTCACTGCAGAGCAGTCCAATTTTTTTTTAGGATTCAGTGTGGGTGTGACAAGAAACTAAACATATGCACAATGAGGTAGAATTCAATATCCACCAAAAGATTGGGGGGGGGGGCTTTGTCTGTGGGAATGAAGGTAGGTTGAAGCAGCCGCCCCTCTGCTGATCAGCCCTTAGTCACTGTGAACAAATGGTTAGTCAGCACATCAGTCTTGTCTGTGAGTCAACCTCTTGAATAAGCACAACAGTCTTCTGAAATCTTAAGAACTACGTATAAGGTTTTGTGAATTATAGCCCACTCCAACAGATGTCTTTTCTTTTGGTTCCAATCTTCTTCTCATGGCTAAAGGAATTTATTTACAGTATTTGTTTAAAATATTTTTAACTTATCTATCTCCTTAAAAAGGATCTAAGGCAGCTTACATCACTAAAAGGCAATATTTAAAAACTAAAAACAGTAATTTTAAAAAGAATCAAAGACCACACTAAAATGGTATACAAAATAAACACCAAAAAACAACTTCAAAGCAACAGGGCACAACACTCACTCCATTGAAAAGCCCTCCCTGCCAGCCAATCATAATTTCATAACCATCAATGTTTGGTATTTATCACGATCGTCAAATCACTATTAATCTGGAAGCAAATGCTTTATCCCACTAATTTGAGGATCGTAAATTAAATGGCATGAGCACTACGAAAAAATGCAGCATCACCAGTCGCCTTATTTGTGGCAACCAAAAGCTTTCAGTCTTCTTTTCTGTCCCATCGCTTCGGCCCTGAGGAGAGAGGGAAAAAAATGGTTGCTGCTTTTTTAAAAAACCGGCGCAGCGCTCGGCCTCAGAGACAAGTTCATTCGATGGCGTGACGCGCCTCGCCTTCTTCCCGGGCCTTCTCTTTGCTGAGTCATAAAAGCAGGCGTCCTCCCCACCACCCCCCGTCGCCTGGATACACGTTGGTATGCTCCGCCCGGGCTGCTTTTTCTGTCCTCGGCGCGTTGGTGCCTTCCGCTCCATCCCGTTCCAATCCCACCAGACCTTCCCTCCCTACCCCCACCCCCCCGCCGAATGGTACGCTTCGCTCTCCCCCCGCGTCTGGGAGCGGTGGTTGACTCCGGCAGTAGCAGAGTCCCGTCCGGTCCCGCCCCGCCTCCCTCCGCCTTGTCATTGATGTTGTTGTTTTTGTCGCAGGAGCCGGAGGGGAGGCCGGGGCCGGGCTCGGGCTCGGGGCTGCGGCCGCCGGGGGCGGCGGCGGCGGCGGCTGCTGCGGCTGGGCCGGCCATGTCGTCGGTGTGCGGGGGGCCGGTGGGCGCCGGCTCCCTGCCCAGCGAGCTGGTGGTTCACATCTTCTCTTTCTTGGCCGCCCCGGACCGGCTTCGGGCCTCGGCCGCCTGCTCCCACTGGCGCGAGTGCCTTTTCTACCCGGCCCTGTGGCCCCGGTTGCGCCTCAGCCTGCGCGTCTGCCCGGCCGAGCGCCCGCGCCTCGACTTCCTCATGCGCAAGTGCGGCTGGTTCGTGCGCGAGCTCCGCGTCCAGTTCGCCGCCGACAACTACCCGACCGGCGGCACCGGGGGCGGCGGCGGCGGGAGCGCGGTCGGCGAAGAAGGGACGGCGGCTGCAGCCGCGGCCGCCGCCGCCGCCGTCTCAGCGGCCTCGGAGGGGGAAGCGCCGCTCTGCCCTCGCTGGCTGGAGCTGCTGAGGACGTACCTGGAGCTCGTGCTGTGCGTGCTGAGCAGCGTTCGCAACAACAGGTAGGGGGGACGCGGGGGCAGGACAAAAGGAGGAGAAGGAGGCTGCGGAGGCTTCCTTCCTTCCTTCCTTCGGCTGCCCTGCACTTTGCCGTGTGCCTTGTAAGGCTTGGGGGGGGGCGGACTTGGGGGGGCTGGAAGGGGGGAGTTCATCTTGGTGGAGTTGCGCCTCTGTAAGGGAAGCCCCACCTGTTGGGTCCCCGCCTGTGATGAATGCGGGCGGGGGGGGGTGAGGTGCGGAGAAGTTGCCGGTGGCCGCGCTGGGGAAACGAAACCGACAGGAACACACGTACGCACGTCGCCGACTGACTTGCAGCCACAGAGATCCCCCGCCGAGAGGGACGCGGCTGCTCCTCGAGCAGGTCAAGTAGGGGAAGCATCTTCTAACCCCATCTCAGGGAAGGAGGGGGCTTTTGGACCCGGTCAATTATATTTGCCATTTGCTTCCATTGCTTTCAATTCATTTGATACGTTTGCTGGATGTGGCAACGAAAGCCTGTGAGTTGCTTTGGACTCCTAGACTGGAGGCAAATGAACAGTTGATAGCGTTCCTGACCTGTCCATTGCAAAGCATTTCTGTAATAATTCTGACATCTACATCAAGGGGAGAAGCTAGCAACTGATGAAGTGGGCTATAGCTTGTGCAATCCCAGGTGTTATGGACAGCGCTTCACATTACTAAGCATATTGGCTGGGGCTGATAAGAGTTGTGGTGCAAATGTTGGGGTACGAGGTAGGCAAGTCTGGCTTATTCTGTAACATACTTTTAGACTCTAAGGCGTTAATAAGATAGAATAGAATCTTGTCCTTATCCTGTGAGAAGCTGCAGGCAAAATTTTAAAAAAGCATTATTAAGGCTTTGTCATGCCTGTTCTTAGATATTGTTGTCGTCTAGTCGTACCCGACTCTTTGTGACCCCATGGACCAGAGCACGCCAGGCTCTCCTATTTTCCACTGCCTCCCGGAGTTGTGTCAAATTCATTCTGGTAGCTTCGATGACATTGTCCAACCATCTCATTCTGTATCGTCCCCTTCTCCTCTTACCTTCACACTTTCCTAACATCAAGGTCTTTTCCAAGGAGTCTTCTCTTCTCATGAGATGGCCAAAGTATTGGAGCCTCAGCTTCAGGATCCTTCCAGTGAGCACTCAGGCTTGATTTCCTTTAGAATGGACACATTTGTTCTCCTTGCAGTCCAGAGGACTCTCAAGAGCCTCCTCCAGCACCACAATTCAAAAGCATCAGTTCTTCGGTGGTCAGCTTTCTTTATGGTCCAGCTCTCGCTTCCATACATCACTACAGGAAAAACCATAGCTTTGACTATGTGGACTTTTGTTGGCAAGGTGATGTCTCTGCTTTTTAGGATGATGTTCTGATATCTTAGATATCAGAAGTTTTAAAATGAAATCAGATGCTATAGACATCTTGTAAATTTTTCTGTTATGGCACATGGTATATTTGGCTACTCTTGAGAGTCCCCTGGACTGCAAGGAGAACAAACCTATTCATTCTGAAGGAAATCAACCCTGAGTACTCACTGGAGGGACAGATCTTGAAGCTGAGGCTCCAATACTTTGGCCATCTGATGAGAAGACTCCCTGGAAAAGTACCTGCAGTTGGGAAAGTGTGAAGGCAAGAGGAGAAGGGGACAACAGAGGACGAAATGGCTGGACAGTGTCATGGAAACTACCAACATGTATTTGACCCAACTCCGGGAGACAGTGGAAGACAGGAGGGCCTGGCATGCTCTGGTCCATGGGGTCACCTGAGTCGGACATTACTTAACAACTAAACAACAAACAACAAAATATTTGGCTAACCTAAATTAAGGAACCTCACAAATTTTTCAGAGTGACCTCAGTACAAAATCTATGCTCATATCCCTTTGAGTCAAAATAGTATAAGCTAGTATGTGACAAAGTGCTCATAGTTCAGTGTGTGCTCTGCATTTGTGAGCCTTTAACACTACAGTCTTACTCAAGGTTTCCAAGATTTCCACTCTCTCAAGGCCATGTAATGAAAGAGGAGCCAGATTTGATTGAAAATGTAGGGCTATGTATGTGTATCTTTGTTTCTTTCTGTTACATTTGTTTCTCTGCTTTGCCCAGATTCAAAGATTCTTTTTAAGAAGAGGTTCTGGACTCGTTCCCATATTGCCGCCTTCTCAAGCCAGTCCTGTATGATAGCACATTCTTCATTTTTTCTGACTAAAGTAATTTCCAGTTTTAGGTGTAAGAAAATTCTGTTGTTGAACTTTATTTAAATCATCGTTCAGCTTATGAAACAATCACAATTAGTACATTAGAGTGGTCGACCAGGCCAGATGGGTGGGATATAAATCAAATCAAATAAATAAATAAATAAAATAAAATCATTAAGGCATGTTTTAACCAGGTGAGATGAGAGCTGAACCTGCAATTTCCTGAGTTACCTCTCAGTGTCTTGGCTACTGTGATGTGCAAGCTTTTGTCACATGAGGTAACATGGTTACATCTATAGTGAAGTAAGTTTGTGAGCTGTGAGTCAGGAAATCACAACTTGTCACATAATATTTTTTCACCAGGTGAGTTGCTATAAGAGTCATATTGTTACTCATAATTCTATGCGTCATACACTCAACTGTGGAAAAGGCAGCTGCAGGGAAGGAAAGTTGTCTTCCCAAATTGGGAGTTGAGCTGATTGGAGGAAAAAGTTGACAACCAGAAGAAGAGAGAAAGAGCATCAAGAACAAATAGCAACAAGCCGTTATACAGGAGAAAACATTGGTCAGTCTGGAGCCAGGCTGTTGCAGGCAAGCTGCTTGCCCAAGCTTTATAAAAATTGGATCTCAATAATGTTTTTAATGTAGACTAAATTGGTGGGCACAGAGAGTTGTGTCATTTGCCCTTTAATGCCAGTAATGTTATAACTTTTGTAGAGGAGAGTAGATTTTCTTCTTCATTTCTGTAGTACCTGAAGGACATAAACTTTACATATTATTAAAGATTATTTACATCTTGTATCTGGTCCAGGGTACTATGTATGGATTGCAAGTTCCAGTTTCTGAAGAAGCCTAAAGGTTGCAATCTTATGCATCCTTACTTGGAAGTAAATCTTCCAGAGTACAATAGTACTTACTTTTGTGTAGACATATATAGGATTGTGATGTAAGAAATGTGTTGTGCCCAATAATTGTTCTTTATTTCTGTCACTGTATCCAGCTCTTCCAAAGACAAACTTGCATATGGCACCTGGTCAGTCTCTCTCCCCGGTCGTTTATGGGGCCACCCTTGCTTATCTTCAGCTGTGTGATATGTGTTCAGACAGTCTGTGGGCAACATGAGTAATAAGCACTTTTGTCCCACTCATCCTCACTGTACAGTGCAGCAGGAACCACTTACGTTGGATGTGCATCTTCATTAAATCTGTGCTTCTTATTGTTGTGCACTGCACACATAATTTCCATTATGTTGTGGCATTAATTAGTGGAAAAGGATATCTAGAAAAATATCTGAACAGGCAGCACCTTTGCATGCACAATTCTCCAAAGGCTGCTCAGCAAAAACTGATTGCATTTGTGCATCGCCTTCATAGATTGGGGTGACAATAGACTTCTAAACATTCTTGCTGCAACATAAATTCTTCTTACAGTGTAGGGAGCTTCATATAAAAAGCTAAATCACAATTTCATACTAGAGCAGTGGTTCTCAACCTCGGGTCCCCAGGTGTTCTTGTACAACAGTTCCAGAAATCTTGGCCAGCGCAACTAGTGGGGAAGGCTTCTGGGAATTTTAGTCCCAAAAACATCTGGGGACCCAAGGTTGAGAACCACTGCACTAGAGGAAAGCACAGGAGGTCCGTATGTTTTGTTTTCCATGCACTCATTTTAGGCGTATCTGGATGAGGCAAAAGTTCTACCCCAGTTGGCTGCAGTTTGTCTTGAGGGAGAGTGGGAATTACCAGTTTTTGTATTTGTACTACACCACAGAAGCCGCATCTCTGAAAATTGCTTATTTTTAGAGAAAAATATTTATTTATTTATTTATTTATTTATTCAATTTCTACCCCGCCCCTCTAGACAACGTCTACTCGGGGCGGCTTACAAACATTAAAACACATTAAAACAATGTAGAAAAATAACTAACATAATTATTATAATTAATATTATCCAAGATGGCAACATTAAGAACCAGAAAAAAGGGAAGGAACTGTCTGAATAACCATGTTTTTAGTTGGTTTTTGAACACACCCAGCGAGGGTGCCAGCCGAATTTCAGTGGGAAGTGTGTTCCACAGCCGAGGGGCAACTGCCGAGAAGGCCCGGTTTCTTGTTTTCTCCTTCCGGGCCTCCCTCGGCGTCAGTCCCCTCAGCCGTCCCTGCTGGCTTTGTCGGGTGACTCGGGTAGATCTGGGTGGGAAGAGGCGATCTGCCAAATATTGAGGTCCCAAACCGTTTAGGGCTTTATATGTAATCATTAATACTTTGAAGTCAATGCGGAAACGAATAGGTAACCAGTGCAGCGCAGCCAGAGTGGGGGAGATGTGCTGATATTTTCTCACCCCACTAATAAGCCTGGCTGCTGCATTCTGGACCATCTGGAGTTTCCGCAAGAGCCTCAAAGGCAGCCCCACGTAGAGTGCGTTACAATGGTCTAGTCTCGAGATTACGAGCGCGTGGACTAGAGTAGTGAGGGCCCCCCGATCAAGATATGGCCGCAGCTGGGCAATCCGCCATAGATGAAAATAGGCAGAGCGGACCACGGACGCCACCTGGGTTTCCATGGTTAGCGCCGGGTCCAGATGTATCCCCAAGCTGCGGACCTCACTCTTTGCGGCAAGGGTCGTCCCTCCAAAAGAAAGGGAGTCACCTATGCCGCTGACGGGAGGGCCACCCACCCTCAAGACCTCCGTCTTGTCCGGGTTCAGCCTCAATCCATTAGACTGCATCCATTCCAGTACGGTGTCCAGGCAGCACTGAAGGGACTGGACGGCATCCACTGAAGTTGGAGTAAAAGAGATGTAGAGCTGTGTGTCATCAGCGTACTGGTGACACGATGCCCCACACCCTCTGATGACCCCGCCCAGCGGCCTCATGAAGATGTTAAACAGCATTGGGGAGATGATCGACCCCTGTGGAACCCCACAATTGAGATTCCACGGGGCCGAGACATTCTCCCCAATCTGCACTCTCTGGGGGCGGTCCTCCAGGAAGGAGCGGAGCCAGGCAAGTGCGAGGCCACCAACTCCCAACTCGGAGAGCCTCCCCAGGAGGATACCGTGGTCGACGGTATCAAAGGCAGCTGAGATGTCGAGGAGGACCAACAAGGACACATTGCCCCCATCGGCCTCCCTCAACAGGTCATCCAGCAGTGCGACCAGTGCCGTCTCTGTACCATAGCGTGGCCTGAAGCCCGACTGAAATGGGTCTAGAGCATTGGTTTCATCTAAGAGCGCCTGAAGCTGGTCTGCCACCACCCTCTCAACCACTTTGCTGAGGAAGGACACACTGGCGACGGGCCTATAATTGCCAATTTCATCCGCCGCCAGATTTGGTTTCTTCCTGATGGGCCTAATGAGTGTCTCCTTGAGGGCAAGGGGTACCTTGCCCTCCTGGAGAGACCCATTAATTATTGCAGTGGCCCATTCAGTTGTTACCGGCCTGGCTGCTTTGATTAGCCAGGCCGGGCAAGGGTCGAGAGAAGAGGTGGTGGCCCGACAGCGATCAAGCACCTTGTCTACCAGCTCTGATGTTACAGGCTGAAAAGAATCGAGAATTACCGGGCAGGACGGAGCGCTGGACATCTCTGCTCGATCCATTGTATTTAAAAAAGGAGAAAGGTCACGGCGGATGGCCTCCACTTTGGATTTAAAAAACGCTGCAAATTGGTCAGGTGAGATGCTAGTGGGAGGCCCTTCACCCTGGCCAATTCCGGATAGATCGCGAACTATACGGAAAAGTTCCGCCTGCCGGTTGGATGCTTCGCTTATCCGGTCAGCGACGTAAGCTCTTCTAGCAGCCTTTACCTTATCAAGGTAACGGTTAGTTGCGATCCTGACAGCAATCTTATTGTAAACCGTCGGTTCCTTCCTCCAAGTGCACTCTAGCCGTCTCCTTATTCGCTTCATCGCTCGTAGATCCTGGCTATACCAGGGTCCTGGCCGAGCTCTACTCCGGAGAGGGCGTTTGGGTGCGATCGTGTCAACAGCCCTAGTGGCGGCGGAGAACCAACCATCAACCAGAGCTTCGACAGGAGCACCAGACAGTGCCGCTGGAATCCCTCTCATGGTATCCTGGAATCTCATGGGATCCAGTAACCTTCGAGGGCGGACCATCAAAATAGGTCCCTGCTCCCTGCAGGGGGGAAGCGCCATTGCGAGGTTACATTTTATCAGGTAATACATATAAATCCACTTGTCTGCTGAAAAATCTGAAACCCAATTTTATTAAATTATCTTTTGCAAAACTGGAAGAGGCCTTACTTATTTCCTATAAGTAAATAACCAGAGGTAACTTGAACCATTATAGACTATGGGCCGTGCATAGTCATATGTCTCGATCATGCACATTTCACAACACCAACAACAATCTTTATTTTGCAGTCACAGACCCGATCATGCACATTTAAGCCAAATTGGAGCCTTAGCATTTCCATGTAAATGTTTAAGACATGGAAATAAAAGAAAAATAGGACCATACTCTTTAAAATTTTCAATACTTTTATTTTCTCTTTTTCTCAATTATAGTAGAAAACTAGTAGATTGAACCTTTTTGATTTGGCAAAATTGCAATATTTGCAGGTGAAAATGTGCTGATTTAATTTGTCTATGAATGGCAACTCTGGCCTTACTTTTCTAGCACTCTTAGTTTCAAGTATGCCAAGCTCTTATAGAGATACTGAACCTGTTCTTCCTGTTACTTCACTGTCTTTTTCTCCACCAGTATCTTGCTAAGTTTGTCACGTGTAGTTTCTGGGCAAGTATGTCTGATCTTGATGTGCGCTAGAAAAATTATTAAGTGATGTTAATCAGAGCTGCTGTCTGATAAAACTGAGAAAGTGAGACATGAAGAACTGCATTGGCATCAGTAGGTAACTACTGTGTTTCCCTGAAAGTAAGACAGGGTCTTATATTCATTTTGATCCAAAAATGCATTAGGGCTTATTTTCAGGGGATTTTTTTAAATGTACAACAATCTACATTTATTCAAATACAGTCATGTCATCTTCTTGTGGTTGCTGCACAATGATGCACAATGGTGGAGAGTGAGGTTTCACTTAACTGGGGGTTATTTTCGGGGTAGGGCTTATATTATGAGCATCCTGAAAAATATATTCTCGAAGGCTTTCACGGCTGGGATCTGATGGTTGTTGTGGGTTTTTCAGGCTCTTTGGCCATGAAGGTTGTTCTTCCTAATGTTTCACCAGTCTCTGTGGCTGGCATCTTCAGAGGACAGGAGTCAGAACTCTGTGTTCTGGTGCAGTTTGTTTGGATAGTTGAATGTTTATAGTTGGATCAACTTTTGTCCTTTTCAGGAGATGGGTGATTGTGGTGATCAGCATGTTTTTTGTTGTGGGTGTATTGCTGTGGTAAAAGGGAGAGATGATCTGTCACTGATTGATGGGTGTCATTAGCTGGTCTTTTGTGTGTAGTGATCACCGGTCCTTGTAGCTGGGTAGAGTTCACTGATGTTTTGCAGGCTATATTTTCAGTGCTGGGAGCCAGGGTTTGTTAAGTTTTAAACTTTCTTTTTTGTTGAAACTCTGCTGGTGTTTGTGGATTTCAACAACTTCCCTGTGCAGTCTAAAATAATGATTGCTGGTGTCCAGTACTTCAGTATTTTTAAATAGAATTTCATATTCAGCTTGTTTTAGGGCATGTTCAGCTACTGCTGATTTTTCTGGATCCTGAAAAATCATATTAAGGTTGATTTTCAGGTTAGGGCTTATTTTCGGGGAAACATGGTAACTGTAAAGCAAGGCATTTATTTCTGTCACTGAACTTTGTAACAAAAAGGGCACATTAGATGCAGTAACTGAAAAGACCCTAGCAACAGTTACTGGATGTAGAAGATTTTTAGTGTGTTTCAGAACCCATTAATACTTTGCATTATTAATGATTCTGCATAGCTGTAGTTCTATAGTGATCATGTTTGAGTGATTTTGAGAAAACTTCCCAGTTTGCATCCAGAGAACATTGTAGGCTGTAGCCCCATTCACTTATCATAATGCCATGACTCTGTGTTAACATGCATCCCTAAAAGTACAGTAGATAGAACTGTTTCAAGGCATTATGTTATCTGTGTTTAGCTGAAAGTTTAAGTTATGCATTTCATAACTCCTAACAGTTATCTGCCACCTACCACAATACAAATTATGGATGAGGAATGAGTTAATTTCCCCTCCAAGCGTTTTGCAGTTCCAATTATTAGCTCCACCAGCCTCCATCTTAGCTGGTGACATTTGCATTTTTAAAAAGAGCATAAACAGAAAAATCCATTTGGTCTGATGTCTTATTTTTCTCTGTTTGTAGACATCAGCTCTCTCCAACACATTTACTTAGTTGAGGTAGAGCCGGTTAGAATTCTAGCATTCTAAGTGGTTGACCTCTTGATCTGAGCCAGCTCTTAGGACTGTATAAAAACACACATATTGGCTAGTAATAAGTGAAGAGGGGATGAGGAGAAAGCAGTCTTTCCTTTCTCTTCAGCCAAACTGATGATAGCAAGAGTTACTTACTCTTCACTTCTAAAATATGGAGAGATTTAATGATATGTTTGTGGATAAGAGGGATGTGGTGGCGCTGCGGGTTAAATAACAGAAGCCTCTGTGCTGTAAGGTCAGAAGACCAGCAGTCGTAAGATCGAATCCACACAACGGAGTGAGCTCCCTTCACTTGTCCCAGCTCCCGCCAACCTAGTACAGTAGTTTGAAAGCATATAAAAATGTGAGTAGATAAATAGGTACCACCTCAGTGGGAAGGTAACGGCGTTCCGTGTCTAGTCGCGCTGGCCACATGACCGTGGAAACTGTCTTCAGACAAATGCTGGCTCTATGGCTTGGAAATGGGGATGAGCACTGCGCCCTAGAGTCAGACACGACTGGACTAAATGTCAAGGGGAACCTTTACCTTACTTTATGGATAAGGGAGGGGATGATAAATTCTAACTCTACCAGTAACCATACTACAGTATATGAGGCAGTTTTCTATCTTCCCATTGACAGGCACCAATCCTTGAGATGCTTATTTTTATTGTAATGTACAACACAATTTGTAATACTGCAGCATGCATTTCCCTGCCTTTTCTTCACATGAGAGCTAGAGCTAACTGGGCAAGCAAAGCCCAGCACAATGGCTTCACATCATATACTGTCTGTGTTCAATGTTAGAAGTGAGAATGACAAAGCAGTGGCGTCTCTGGGGTTTTTTTTAGTCTCATTTTGGCTTCAAGCAGTACAGCGTCTATAGATTACACAACCACACACAACTTTCAAATGACAGTGCTGTTCTTTTAGCATCCACAGTACCTGCAGGAAGAAATGCCAGGCTGCAGTACTAAAAATAGTTAGTGCTTGATGTTCTTGGGTGCTAGCTTCTACTTCTAATTAAATATTCTTATTTTTGTGGCCTGGTTTTTCTAAGTGGAACATAAAGATCAGATATGAAAGATGACCTCTTAAAAATTCTTTGGAAAATAATTTATTGAGAACAAGCACTACAGTCAAAACATTGTCATACAGTAATATGAGATGCACCATGTATGTGGTCTTCAGATCAATGTTCATCAAATATGGCAGTTCTTGAGTAGAGACCCGTTAAATGAGTGATACCAGTGTTTGCTCGGCTGTGTTTAGCTTTGTTTGTACTGACCTAAAAGTGGGTGAAGTACTTACCTTTTTCTGATGTGACTCACCTACCATACAACTTTACTGGGTGACAGTGAATCGTGGTATTGGGTGGGTGGGTGGAATCCATTTCTTCCACTCCAAGTATAATTTTATACGCCTCCACCTTTTTTACTCCCTTTTTTCCCAAGCGAAAAGGATGAAACATAGTAACATTTCATAGTGGGGGAGTTTTTCCAGATCCTCTTTGTGTGTGTGTGTGTGTGTGTTCGGTGCTGTCAACTTGAAACCGACTTATAGGCGACTCTAATAGGGTTTTCAAGTTGGGATATTTAAGGAGTGCTTGTACCAGGTCTACCACAACCCCAGTGAGTTTCCATGGCAAAGTGGGGATTCAAACCCCATTCTCCAGAGTCCTGATCCGTCACTCTATCCGCTACAGCACATTGGGAATCCTAGAATATTTTATTTCCCTTTCCCCCAGTTTCCTCAGTTTTTATAGCATCGCTTTTTGTAGCTTTTCATACACTGGTGCCTCGCTTGATTACCTTGTGAAACGACAAAAACGCTTTATGATGAAGTTTTTGCTATGGGGATGTTCCTATGGGGAAAAATCGCTTAATGATGATTGGTTCCCTGCTTCAGGAACCGATTTTTCGCTACACAATGATTTTAAAACAGCTGATCGGCGGCTCTAAAATGGCCGCCCGCTATGCAAAATGGCTTCCCACTGTGCTTTAGGACGGATTCCTCGCTTTACAGGCACCGGAAAATGGCCGCCCTATGGAGGATCTTTGCAAAATGAGCAGGTATTTCGCCCACTGGAACGCATTGAACCGGTTTTCAATGCATTTCAGTGGGTTTTTAATTTTGCTTGACAAGGATTTCGCTTAACAGCAATTTGAACGGAATGAATTATCCTTGTCAAGCGAGGCACCACTGTATTTTGCATTGGGAGAAGGAGAAGCCTTGTATCTGCTGCAAACATGGGATTCATAGAATCATAGAAAAGTGAAGTTGAAAGGGGCCTACCAGTCCATCAAGTCCAAGCCCCTGATCAATGCAGGAATACAATCAAAGCACATCAGCCAGGTGATTATCTAAATAATGAAGTTGTAAGGAGCCTATAAGGCCATTGAGTCCAACCCTCTACTCAATGCAGGAATAGGAATCAAAGAATATCTGCCAGGTGGTTGTCCAAATTTCTCTTGAATGCCTCCAGTCTTGGAACACTCACCAATTCCCAAGGTAACTGGTTCCACTGTCATACTACTCTAACAGTTAGGTTTTCCTGATATTCAACTGAAATCTGGCTTCCTTTAACTTGAGCTCATTGTTGCGTGTCCTGCATCCTGGGATGATCGAGAACGTATCTTGACCCTTCTCTATATGACAGCCTTTATTTGAAAAGTGCTATCATATCACTCTGGGGGTTTTATTTATTTATTTAAAATATTTTTACCCTGCCTTTCTCCTTGAAAAGGACCCAAGGTAGCTTACAATATTGAAAGACAATATTTAGAGCTGAAAACAATGAGTATACAATGGTGTTTTCCATCATTAAAAGAAAATATTTAAAGCTAAGAACAATAAGTATACAAATATTAAAAAGGAAAAAATCCCAAACACCACTCCGAGAAATGGAAAACATAAAAATAGAAACCACAAGTAGTACTAAAAAGCCAGTCAAAGCAGTAATGCATAACAATCCATCTAAAAATCCCACACAGGTAGGGAAGTCTTGCCTGGAGAGAAAGGTCTTTGGCTGCTTGTGGAAAGACAGCAAAGATGGGGCGAGTCTGGCTTTGTTTTGGGGTGTGTTTTGCCAGCACCCTCAACAAACCTCTCTCAGGTTTTTCATCTTTATGCATTATTAATAGTATTCACAAGAAATATTTCTGACCTATTGGGATAGATGGATCAGAAAGTGATTCCCTAAATTATGTCTGATTTTAAATACTGAGCCCTGTTCTGTATTAATTTTCTCAAAATAGCTAGCTCAAATGTGATTTGGTTGGAAGGGACCAAATTCTTTCTTCCTCAATAAATCTAGTTTTCTGTATTGAATTGGTTGTATTGTTTCTATAGTAGAACACAAAATTTGAGGTATTTTCAAATATATTGCATCTGGCTTACACATGTCTTTTTCTTATGTATAGGAATCTCCAGAAATTAAGTCTGTTTGGTGATATAAGCATTCTACAACAACATGGAAGTATATCGAATACATACCTCAGCAAAGTGGATCCAGATGGCAAAAAGATTAAGCAGTAAGTTTTCCCATTACTCCAGCACTGTGACAGGAATAAAGCAAATGAGTATATTGTTTCACACAAACTGGCTTGTAAATATTCTGGGTTTGTGTCAATATAGTTATTTGGGTAAGTCACCTTATCTGAATATTTAGTGGTCTGAATTGAGCAGAGGTGTTCGTTGTGAGGGTTCGGTTTTAGGGTCTTCTGTCACACCCAATAAAGATTGAGACTGGTTTAACTCTCCAACATTGTTTTCATTTATTAACATTTCAACATTAACATCAACTTGCTTCTGAACTGGGTTTAACGTCTCTTGCGGTGTGAACCTCGACTGCAAGGGTGTCCAAACATTAGAAATAAAAGGGTTCGTTTCTTCAAAGTTCCACGGTCCAGATAATATCTTCTCTGAGACCAACGGTTCTCCTTCTTCTCCTTCTGTACCTAGAAGCGGTAAGGTCTCTTCATCTCCATTCCACCCCCAGAATGGGGACCCTCTCCTGGCCTGGCCAGCCACGGTCCGGGTAGACCCCCATCTTCTGGAGCTCTGCGAGATGCCATGCTTTCTTGTTCTCCAGTTCTCTCGCCACTGCCTCTCGCTCCTCTCTCAGACGTCAGCACCACTCCTTTGCCTCGGTTTCTCCCCAATAAGAAGGGCGAGGTTGTAATCCTTGTCGTCGGCGTCTTTCCTCCTCCTCATGGGGTACCTTAACCTGTTCCCATTTCCCTGTCCAAGGATCCTGGACCCAAATCATCTCCCAACTGCCCGGGATTTCCTCCCGCCTTTCCTTTATATCTCCAGCCCCGCCTCTATCGACTCTCTCCCTTTTCCCGCCAAAACTCCCCCAGACGCCGCTGACACACTTAACCGTTTCATTTCGTGTACCAGATCCCAGGTGTCTACCCCTTGATGTTTCTGACCCTTTTCTTTGCTTAACTCTTCCAATTCTGTAGTGTCCACCTCCTTGCTTTCCTTTCTAGGCGGAGAAGGTGGGGGAGAAGTCTGGGTCTCCTTAGATTGAACTCGGAGCGACGGCACTCCTACATAAGCTTCCTGCCCCTGGCTGGGAGTCTTACATTCGTGCTTTCAAAATCTCTGTATCGCTTATTCATTCATTCATTCATTCATTCATTCATTCATTCATTCATTCATTCATTCATTCATTCATTCAATTTGTATCCTGCATCACAGCACTACTCTGCCAAACGTATATTCTTTGTTACAATTTATCCTAAGACAAGCTTCTATATAAGCCATTTGCAATTAAAAGTTCTTATTCTGTAAAATTATTGTCATGGAAGAAATTATAGAATCATAACAAGAAGATTTCAAAGAACAGTTCTATCCCCTGCTACAGCAATAATATAATCCAGAGGTAAACTTGAGGCCATCCAGGCTGCAGAAGAAAATTCAGAGGGAAATTACTCCTCTGCAAGTTGAGCGCAGGGTTCATAAGTGGTATACATGCACTTCTGTTTGACAGGTTTGACAGCTGGCTGAATGTAATTTCTAACAACTTTATTATTCCTTCAGTATAGTAAACATGGATTTATTGGCCTAACCTGTGTACTCTTTAAATATAAGTCAGGAATGATTCAAATAGCATGTGCATAATGGCATGTGCATAATTCAGCATGCGTTGTGATTGGCAAATGAATCAGTGAAGTACTGTGGTGGAATCAAAGCTCGCTCTATGGTATTTGTTCTGTGATAACTACTTTTCACATATTTCAATTATTTTTTAAGTAAGATATTCGAAGTACTAATACACAGAATAGATACAAATACTATCAAATCCACTATGCTGCATTTTCTTAACTTACCTGGTTCACTAAAGACAGGCCTTTTTCATATCTGATGTCTGTGTATTTCTATGTTTTAAAAAACAAGGATATTCCCAAGAAAGAGGGGTGGGGCCTTTTCATTTGAAAGTGAAGAGTTGTAAGTAGTGCTATTCTCTAAAACTGAGGACATTCAATCTGTGGATATATTACCTCCTCACTCATAACATGCAATAACTGACACATCCTTCTTGTATCTTAATTTCCATCCCAAGTACACACCGTTACAGCATAATCACACTAGCCACCTTATTCATTATGTAGCATTACACTAGTGGTGAGGAAGACCTGAAAGAAAGCATAATAATTGATAACACCAGTGTTTACAAATAGTAGATTTGCAGTGCAGGCTTATTAGCAAAAAGCAAAGCATGCTGTTTATATAATTCCCCAAAGTGCTTAAAGCACTTTCTGGGCAGTTTACAAGTTAATTATGCAGGCTGCACATTGCCCCTCCCCCAGCAAGTTGGGTATTCCTTTTACTGACCTCGGAAGGATAGAAGGCTGAGTCAATCTTGAGCCAGCTACCTGGTAATGAGCACAGTTTTGGCTGCAGCAGTTTAACCACTGCATCATGAAGTCTTATCTATTGCCAGTCTTATCTATTGTTACATAATATTCAGTAGTCCAGTCTAAACTATCCATATTTGGAGGAAGGATGTCTAGTTATGTTTAATAAATTTAGTCTTACAAAAACCAGGCCTTTTCTCTTTAGGGAATCAAATGGTGGATCTTACAGTTTGTATATACGTGGAGTGGAAGTTAAGGTACTGTATAAGAAGGAAGCAATAGTGTGCCCATGTTTTGCATATGGAGTAGCAGTTGATTTGTGGTTTGAGTTTGTTTAGCTTTGTGGCCATAACTTAAATAAAAAGTTTCTGCTTTGAAAAAGGAAAGGGTTTTTCCTTTTTAGAAATAGAGCTTCAGACCCAGGGGGAATTCTCCTACAAGAGTTTTAAAAATATTTATAAAATACCCCTGCTCAGCATGTGACTAGTGCCATCCAGTTTTTATTTCAGAGGTATGCTGCTTAATGTATTCGCGAAGGCTTTCACGGCCGGGATCTAATGGTTGTTGTGGGTTTTTCGTGCTCTTTGGCTGTCCTCTGAAGAAGCTGACCACAGAGACTGGTGAAACATTAGGAAGAACAACCTTCAGAACACGGCCAAAGAGCCCGAAAAACCCACAACAACCATGCTGCTTAATATTTGTCTAGGCAGTGCACTTTGGAATAGTAGTGTACATTGATTACTTATCTATTGAACTTGGACCACAAAACATTTTTACTATAAAATTAAGTTTTTTATTGTGTTTCTTCTTTCAGAATACAGCAGTTGTTTGAAGAAATACTGGGTAATAGCAGGCAACTGAAATGGCTGTCATGTGGGTTTATGTTGCAAATCGTAACACCCACATCATTGTCATCTCTTTCAAACCCTATTGCCAACACCATGGAGCACCTGAGTTTACTGGACAACCACATCCCTGGTAATACCACTCTTATCACTGCAGTTGAATTGGAGCGCTTTGTCAATCTTCGCTCACTCGCCTTGGATTTCTGTGATTTTACGGCAGAAATGGCAAGAGTCTTAGCTGATAGTAACCATGTGCCTTTGCATCGACTGTCGCTTCTGGTCCACAATATTTCGGTAATGCACAAGTCCTTGGAAAACATGCCAGAAGATGAGGATTGGAAGGCACTGACGCGCAACAGCACTAATCTTCGGGTGTATATAATGGCTTTTGATATCAAGAGTGATGATATGTTAAGGATTCTTAAGCCCAGTATCCCATTGGAGAGGATTCACTTTGACAGCTACATCACTTGTGTTTCAGGAGCCGTTGTTGATCTCATATCTAGGCAGTATGATAAGTTTCTCACTCACTTCATATTGATGAATGATGTGATAGATATGTCTGGCTTCCCAGATCTCAGTGACAACCGGACCGAAGATCCCCTGGTTTTACTGGCCTGGAGGTGCACAAGGCTCTCTCTTCTGGCAATACATGGTATGCAGTTCTATAGGTGCAAATCATTGACACTTTAGAAATACACCCATTAATATTTGTGTGGATATACATTTAATATCTCAACCCAAGTATTTTTCCCCAAAGGGAAAAATCCAGTGGATAGGGCAGGGGAAAGAGTATTCTATCTAGTCTCAGATATGTTACACGCTGAGCATATGAATACTGTATTTGACTACGGTGAGAAAACTACTGTTACAATTAGAATCCATGACTGACAGTTTAAAAAAATTATTCTAATTGGAAGAAGGGAATATTAGTTCTTTTTTGTTTGGATTAATCTAAAACTCTAATAGAGTCTACCTTCCATTCTGTTCACCCTCTATATGACAGAAGAAAATATTTCCTTGCATTTACCCAGAAATGTTTGGGAGGGGAAAGACAACCCAACAAAAACAAATGGCAACCTCTTGTTTGTATACCATATGTACAGGTTTTTTAGAAACTGAGTAGGTAAGCTGACCAATAGCAGGAGAGGCTTATTAAAAGAAATCCTTGGGTGAAATTGTTAGAGAGAAAGAAGGGATAATGAGGCCTTTGCTATTGGGCTATTATATGTTAAACAAATTTTGGGTAGGGAGGAAACAAAGATGAAATCTGGTCTGTTGAATTTATAATGGCTGGTTTCTGTGTTTCAGGTTATACTGTTTGGGCTCACAACCTGATTGCAATTGCTCGTCTTCGTGGCTCTGATTTGAAAGTGCTTGAAGTCACAGAAGAAAGCATTGATTTTGACCAAGGTGAACTCGCTGATCAGGATGTGGATCCAGTACACAATCTCATTGAGCAGGTATCCCTTGGATTGGGTCGACCTTGGCATGCAGTCATGGACATAGAATTACTCAGTGTCTTTACTGAGCCAACTCGTCATTTTTACAGAGAAATGCAAAGCTTCAGTGAAGGCATTTAGCTCTCTTTATTTACAGTTCCTGTGGTTACATATGCAAGTAGGGTCCTATTATGTTTTTCAGTAGTGTGAATTAACCCCTCTTGTGCTGTGTTTAATCAGTATTAGCTATATAGAATTATATATGTATATTCTACTTCTTGATCAAAGAACGTAGTCGGGTATTGGTTTAGAAGCTGAAAGTGGCAATGTTTAGGGCTTTCACGGTTAATGGACTTGTCTACAAAAACAAACAAAACTCAGATGTGGCCGAAGGTTGTCTGAGGTTGCCGGCTAACTTTCTTCTTTTGTTTTGAGTAACTCTGCAACTTCACTGATTTTACTATTGTCGGAGTTTTTGTGCTCAGGAGCCAAAAATCTTTTTCCTATCCATAGCCCAGTGGTTTTGAATGTAGTCATTGTCATGTAAACTGGTAGCATGCTACTTAAGCTTCCTTAAGAAATCAGGACTATCAATACCATTTACTGTATATCTTTGCTTTGATTTCATGTACAATATCTGAAGCATGAAATACTGCCACTTTGCAATCTCCTCTTTGAATATGAATCAGTAGTCTCTTGCACTGTGTAGCTCCTTCAGATGTTTACCTGACTCTGAAAGCTATAAGTTGTAGCTTCATTGTAGATGTATTATAGATTCTTTTTCTTGTGGTCTGTCAGCTTCTCTGTACAAGTTAGCTTTGGGCCCAGATTTAAAAAAAAGTTAAGTCTATACACTCCGATGGGGTAAAACCGTAACAATTTAGATATAAATTTATAAGTCTACTTTGCTTGCAAACAAACATTAGTCGTGAAATCCCTAGCAACTAAGTCACTGGATTTTCTCTGTCAGCGCCTGTGTCAGCTGCCAAAGAATAGATTAAAATAAAGAAGTGCCCACATGCTGGCAGGGGCCGGCCAATTTTTGGTCAGCCAGATACTGCTAGATTGTAATATATAAGGTCGAATTTCGACCTGTGGTACACAGCTGTGCTGTGGCTCAGTCAGCAACCTCAGAACTCTTAAACATGCACCTGTTTCACTGTGAATAGTGAATGTAAAGGAAGGAAAAGCAAAACAGATACAAACCTTGTCCTATCACAGGTATGAGCTGCTATGATGCATGAAGAACATTCCATGAAGTATGTTTTAAAATCTTGTTATATCTGAGAGGCTTTAAAAGCCGATTTAAACTGTTTCAGGGCAACCGCGGTACAGACGTGGTCTCTGTGAGACTTCCACCTGACCAAGTTTTAAGTGGTACGAATGTTGTGCATTTAATGTTAAAGGACAGTCTGCAATAATAAAGTAAGTGGCCAACGTGGGTGCCCAGCAGTGCTGAGACCTGGCTGCCATATTGTAAGCTTTGGAAAACACAATTTATGCAACAGATGTCCAGATATGATTCTATTTATGGAAAAGTTTATATGTGTTTTACAAATGGTTTTACCATCTTATATTAAAATGACCTTTTGACAGGTGTGCGCTGTTTTGTCTCCAGTGAGCACATACCATGCGGATTTTATATGTACATCAGTAGAGTGAATCCACTGGCACAGTGTGTGTAAATGCCAGATGTGGTGAGATTTTATCTTATGTGATCAGACTAAAGTATACTCCTGACAGAAAATGTAAGGAAACCAGCTGAGTGTTTGACTTGATGACTGATGTTGTATGGTTTATGTTAAATGTATATTCTTTTAATCAATGAATAAAGCATTAAAATTGAGCATTGCAAAATATTTTATTATGTCAGCATGATAGATTTAACATCAGACAAATCACACTTTCTGTTGGAAACTATTTCCCATTTTTCAAGCCCAAAAAACTTGAATATCAGTTAAAAAAAATTTTTGGTCTGTTTCATGAGCATTTTAGGAAAATAAGTTCAGCAAAAAACAGACCAATTAGAGTAATTTGACATGGTATACTTTAACTGGCAGAGTATAGTACAAAGAAAGCTAGTTCCTCTCACAAGTGCTTATATTAAAATCAGATTGTGTTTTAAAAACTATGTAATGTCTGTATCTGTGTTGTACTGTTAAGCAGACCATTAACATATTTTAAGCTTTTTGAGTTTTATGTTCTGACAAATTTTGTACTGCACTTTTGGGATGACATGATTCAGAGTAAAATAGCAGCTTATTCTTGCATATAAGCAACATTTTCTCTTTCCCTACACTGAACACAACATTAGTCCAGCAAATTAAAACTTGTATATGCTGCTGAAGTTAGAACAACATTGCATGCTTATCTGACCCATCAGTACTGCTCATGCTTCAAACTAAGATCTAACCAGGGGGCCCTTTTGAAAGAGCCGTTCCTCAAGGAGATAAGAGGGAGGGCTTGTAGAGAAAGGGCCTTTTTGGCAGCTGCCCCCAGACTATGGAATGCCCTCCCGACTGAGATTTGTCTGGCACCGACGCTGATGACATTTCAGCACCAGGTCAAAACCTTCCTGCTCCAAAAGGCTTTTAATTGAATAATATCAGCTGTGGGTCTCATGGCAATTTTTAGAGTATATATTTTTAATTGCATTTTAATTATTTTGCCCTTTTATTTTGCCTTTTTATTGTATTTTATTTATTTTATTTATTTGTTTTATTTATATCCCGCCTATCTGGTCGTGTTAGGACCACTCTAGGCGGCTAACATCAAAAAGAATAATACAATAATATACATATAAAACCAATTTAGATAACAAAAGATACTAAACATAATAGGAGAGCTATAGAGGAAGGGAAAAGTCGTCAGGGATTATCTGTTGGGAAGGCCTGCCTAAACATCCATGTTTTTAATTGTTTCTTTAAAATACCCAACGAGGGAGCCGCGCGAATCTCAGGAGGTAGGTTGTTCCAGAGACGAGGAGCCACCGCTGAGGAGGCCGGATTTCTAGTCTTTTCCTTTCAGGCCTCCCTCGGCGTTAGGCTCCTCAGCCTCATCTCCTGGCTCGCGCGAGTGACACGGGTAGATCTTGGTGGGAGAAGGCGTTCTGCCAAGTATCGAGGTCCTAAACTGTTTAGGGCTTTGTACGTGAGCATCAACACTTTGAAGTCGATGCGGAATCGGATGGGCAGCCAATGCAATGCGGCCAGAGTGGGCGAAATATGTTGGTATCTTCTCACTCCACTAAGTAATCTGGCCGCCGCATTCTGCACCACCTGTAGTTTCTGCAGCAGCCTCAAAGGTAGCCCCACGTAGAGCGCATTACAGTGGTCTTGAGATTACGAGCGCATGCACCAAGGTAGTGAGCGCCCCCACATCGAGGTAGGATCGCAGCTGGGCTATCCGCCTAAGATGGAAAAATGTTGTAAGCCGCCCAGAGACCTTTGGGTAGTGTGGGCGGCATATAAGTTAAATAAACAAACTAACTAACTAACAAACTAACAGAACCTAATTTCCCCTGCCTATATACGGTCCCTAAATCTAAGTACCATCCAGAAAAGTGCAGAAATGTGTAGATTATAAGGTAGAACAAATTGCCTGCTTTGGGTCCTAGGCTAGGAAGAACTATAACAGTTCAGGTTCCACTGGGAGCATTTGTGACACATACTGATTACAGGATGGAAAAAAGGGAAAGCACCTACAGTATCCTGAGAGCTGCCACATCACATCGAATGTTTGTTCTAGAGTGTTTTTTAATGCTGTCTTTAGATACACTAAATTTTAATGCTAATGTGTACCTCTTTAAGATTCTGCTAGTGTTGGCATATGCATTGCAAGCAAAACACTGAATGTGTTCATGCATTCAACCAAATGGAAAGCCATACACTTTTTTCATTGCTATTTTACCATTTTGACCAAATCAGATCTGTTCTGAATAATATAGCCAATGTTGCATGGATTTCCCCATTGGATACGCTGGAAAACAAACTTGAAAACACACTCAGGTATAGTGTTGAATCAGTGCTGTTTTTCAGACAACCATCACTGTTCAGCACCCTCTCCTATAAAATTATCTACTTATCGCAAATGGCACATCAGAGATTTGCAAATTATTTTATTGTGTCAACTTCATGTACCAACAGTTTTTTTTAAAAAGCAAATGGCATTGGAACTTAACAGTGGAACAGTCCAAATGCAATGCAAAAATTCTAGAGAAACAAGACCAAAACAACTTGTTACCTGTTGGAAGTAGCCAGCACTCTGAGGGATCTACTTCAGGAAAGATTTAGCTTCTCCACTGATGAAACTCAATTTATTCCCAAGTTTAGTGTCCTTTAAGAGGATCAAAATTGGTTGGACTATCTCCACTTATATGTTTGTTTGTAGCTAATGAGGCACAATCTGGCTTAAAATAATTATTATGACCAAAGTACTGCACATGACTAACTTTTGCTCGATTCTGTTTAGCATGTTAGAATTCCATTGTGGTGGGTGGTGTACTTATTAATCATCATCATCATCTTAGAACTGCGGAACTGGAAAGAATTAAACTTCAGTTTGCATTTCTGGACAAAGCTCTTGCAAACTGTATTAACATGATTTTTTTAAAAAGTCTTTATCAGTTTAGATACTTATAAAAATTTAAAACATGGGGTCAAATCCTATTAATGAAACACAGGCTTGCACTTAATGTGAGCCAGAAATCTCCCTGTTCAAAGTAACAGGTTAATAAGTATTATTCAAAAAAATGTTGGGTGGTGGCCACAGTGCACACAACAGGCCTTGTGTGTATGGTAAAAGGAAGACTCTCCCCATAATAAAGTGAACACAAAGTAAAACTTGCAACAGCGCAAAATGGAGCCTATCAAACTTGAACAGAATAGAGCCTTTAAAAAGAAATTTTGTCAATTGACTTAAAAGCTGATACTCTTTGGAGACAGCATTCGAAAGGGGCGAGGCTAGCATTGACACGACTGTATCTACCCTGCCAGCAAGATGCCTGAAACTGATTCTCAAGGCCTGTGCAGACTCAGCAAGGATGTATACAGTCCTTCAAATAATCTGGTTCTAAACTGCTCAGGTCAAGGGTGGGTAAAAGATTGCCCTTCACAGGTTACTGCACAACGGTTTCCACTATTCCTCACCATTGTCTGTGCTGGTTAGGGCTAACGGGATAGGCTGTTAACAGCTGGAGGCTGGATACTAATCCACTGTGTTTTACAGCTTTAAAATTTAGACAAAGTGTTAAGTGTATAAAAACAAGCAGGCAATCAAAGCAGCCAGAACAGTGTTAGTGCAATATGTTCCAAACACTTATTCCCCTCCCAAAAGGATTTTGGGAAGCTATCTTAAACTCAGAGCAGGCCTTGGTCCATCTGTTATTGACTGGCTCTGTTTTTCTAGTGTTTGGAGCAAATTTTTAAAAAGATTCTAAACTGTCTTTAAAGGTAGCCCTAGAATACAAGTTTTTACATCAGGCTGTTAATCTAGATCCCATTAGATCTTTACTACCTATTGCCTTGGTGTTTTAACTTTAAGAGACTAGGTTGGATTCCACAGTAATTTAAGAAAGCAGAGATACTTAATTTGGATTAGCAGAACTAATTTCCCATACCTCTTCCTTCACATGCCCCATCCTTATGGGTTTAGATGGCTGCAGAATAAGAGAGGAAACTCCTTCCCTGAATGCCTCTAGGATGATGCAAAAGGTTATATGTGCAGTAAATGTATTGTGATGTTCAAACAAGAGTGTGTCGGTATGAAAGAAGTAGTTATGGTTAAGCCCATATGAAAAAACCACCCTCACAAACAAAGAAATTCAGATCACAGATTTAGCCCTTCTACTCAACCAAGACATTTTGATTCTACCGTTTTGTATATCAACTCCCACCCCAAGTAAAAACAACATAACTCCACTATCCATTCCACTCTATGCGTAAAACATCATTAGTTGCATAGGAAAACTGAAAGTCTCTTCACACTCTTGTCATTACTATAATTCTTCTCTGGCGTATCTTGTAATTCCTTTTGCCTGTTCCTCATCTTTCAATTCAAGGTATTTCACAAGTTTGCATGCAGCCCCAAACCTCACCATCAGCATTTGTTTCAGTAACAACATTGCAAAACCAGGGAGTGAATTAAGGCCAGCATTCCCAGAGTCAGCAAGATAAAATCTCAGTCTCTTGAAGGTCACTTGTTAAATTTTACAGCTGAGAATTAGATATGCGGATTCTTCCTCTACAGTCAGCAATGAACGAATGATATAAGAGATGGCCCTCTAGCAACAAGGCACAAGAATATTATGTCCAGCTTGTTCTTCCAGTCTAAACAAATTCCGTATTAGCAATAGCACTATAAGTAGAAAAATTCAAATGCATAGGGTATGTCAAAAGTGCAGAATTCTAGACATGCTACTGGATTCATTTTGTATCCTTTTTGTCTAATGGCTGATACTGTATAGCAGTGGTTCTTAACCTTTTTGAAAGAAACGCCCCCTTGAGCCATTGAGGAAGTTATCATTGCCCCCCTCCCTGAGGTGATATCTTACCTACCTACCTACCTACCTACCTACCTAGTCTCCCTCCCCACCCGGGTGCGAGGCAGCGCTTCACGGGGCGAGGATGAGGACACAAGAGACCCTTTCCTTCCACCCGATCCACACTCAGTGCTCCCCTAAAGGAGAAAGGCGAGACGTGGCAGGTAGAAAGAGCTGGATCATCTGGTGGCAGCAGCAGCACCAGATCTACTGCCAGCACTGCGGTTGCAGTCGCCTTCACAGGTTTGGCTCACTCCAGCGCCCCCCTACCGCCCCGCTTCTGTTCTTTCGCCCCCACACCGCCCCTTTTTGTTCTACCACCCCCCTGAAAAATGAAATCGCCCCCTGGGGGGCATTATTGCCCACGTTAAGAACCACTGCTGTATAGCAAAGTTCCCCCACTTAGGTTTTGGAGTATAAATCTCAGTGTACCTACCCACCCACCCACCCCCGCCATACTGGCTGGCTAGCTGGAGTGGAAGGGGAGCTAAAGTCTAAAGATTTCAAGGGCACCAGGTCAGGAAAGGCTTTATAGCAAATCACCCCCTCTCTCAGCCAATTGAGCTTTGCAATATGGGTGCTGCATAATGTTTAATGTAAAATTGTCTGTGGCGATTTTTGTTATTAGTAATATTATACATTCATGTCAAATGACCTCCTTTTGCTTTGCTGGCAAAAGTGTAACATTTTAATGACCATACCAATGCCTTCTGCACAGCATTGTACTGTATATTGTCTTGTAAGTGAAATTATATGGGGGCTTTTAAAAAAATCTCTTTTAAAAATTGCTCAGTGTGGTGGTGAAATTAACTTATAGCATCAGACCAGTGGAAGCAGTTCAGCACCAGAAAGATCTACCTTTAGAAGAGGTAGCTGTATTAGTCTGTGCTAGCATCTCAGGCAAAAACAAACAAACAAATGGCAAAAATATTGTGGCACCTTAAAGACTAACTGCTGTATTTTAATGGAAGCTAGTCCATAAAAGCTCACATTAAAATATAGCATGTAGTCTTTAATGTGCCAAAACATTTGTGTCTTCATTTTTCTTTTGTTTTTGTCTGCTGATTTAAGAGTCTCCTTAATTAAAAGAAGCAGGAACTAAACTTTACCCAGGACACAGATCTACAATCAACTCTAAATGAACAGCATTAGCCTGCCTAGCTAAACGGAACCTTTGTAAGCAAATGCTGCTGAGAGTTAAAAGTGCAGTTCTCATAATCCCTCACCATTGGCTACAACTGGAAAATCTACTGGAAGCTGCAGGCTAACAATAGCTTCCAGGCCTACTGTTGTCTACATAAAACAATCTCATAGATCTTAAAACATAGCAATCTCTAAGATTAATAATGCAAGAGACTATTATTTTCATGAACCCGTGAGGGATCTTCTGCAAACACTGAAGCAGATCCAGTAAGAGACAATCATTAGATTAAATGGAACATCTTGGAATGGCACAGCACCGCTTTTATATTATTGCCATGTAACAGTACAGGGACGTATAACCCCATTGTATGCCTTTAAAATTTACAACACAGTACAGAAGGATACATTTGAGACCAACTCACAAACGGCAGTGCACTGGTGCAGGCAGTGAAAAACAAAGTGCAGCTGTTAATCATCTTTGAAAAAGACAGGAAGATATATATACGGGCTCATATCCTGGAACGGTACAGTAAACTATGCCTAATTAAAAATACATAAATAAATGACACTGACAAGAAAGTTGTGAGACTATGCTTGCCTTAAAATATTCATTGGCTAGAATCCTATTAGTCATACTTCATACTTTATACTTTAACTGAATCAGCATAAAACTCAATGGAGAACTGGCTCAAGTCAGCATGGACATTTGGGTTCTGAGTCTGATTCATCACACAAAAGCAACGCTACGCTGGTTTCTTAACTTTGGTAATTCACTGTTGACATTTATGCTAGCTGAGTTGCTCTGTGGCGAAAACATGTAGAAGGATTCCTGCCACTGTTTAAAATACCCAGTCAACAGACAGACCAAAAGAAAACATGGAAGGTTATGATGAGGTACAAGACATTTTTTTTGTTAAATAGTCAAAATGACACATATTATTAAAATATTTTAATATTGTTCACATCTGCTGTTTTACTTTCTTCACATGCATTTATTTTCTATGAGACCAGACATAGTCAAAAACAACTGGAGATTTCTTACACATGACTAATTTTTACATCTTGTAATATACTCCAATTAAAAAATAATTTAAAAGTAGCTTCTATACAATGTCAAATCAGTTTATTCACATTTAAATGATTATTTACAGAATACTCTCCTGAGAATTACTCTATTAAGCTTCAATTTGAGCAACAATATAGTCGCTTAAGTAACAACAGTTACTTAACAGCAAGGTGATTTTAGAGGAAAACAGTTACTTTAATTAAAATCAAGTTCCTTGTGATTCTTGATGATCTGTAGAAGTTGCAGCTGACGGATGTGTTAGTTCAGCAGGCAATTCATTTCTGTTATCAGAGGGTGGGGGTTGAGGTGGAAAAGATCCAGCCCTTGGAGGATACTGAGAAAAAGGCCTCACAGGAAATGGACCTCTCACTGTTCAAAGAAAATGAGCAAAGTGCTGTTTAGCTTGTATTCAAAGTTGAGCTAGTTTCTGACAAAACACTGGACACATAGCACATCACAACCACTTAAATCAACATCACCTACAATGAATGTGGGAAGACATTGGTGTTTTTCAGTAACATGCTGCTACGGATGCTGTAACAATTCTGGAGCATGAAAGGGCAGTAAATTTAAATAACTTGTACTTCAGTAATATTCAGCCTTATCAATCTCTACTGACCACAGAATGGCTTTTGCTTCAGACCAGCTTTGTAAGGAACATTTTGTGAAAGCAGCCTTCCTCCACCTCATGCCCTCAAGATGTTTTCAAATAAAATTCCCATCCTTCCCAAGCCAGCAAGACTATCAGTTGCAGGCTAGGAATTATGGGACTTGCAGTCCACCCTTTGCAGAGGTTGCCCCATAGGAGAAGACTATTCGAATGAGTTACCAAGTCTGCAGCACTATGTTTGACCCATGAGACTTCTATTGTGGAAGGTTTTTCAAAGCTTTCCTACTGTCTTTTCACCTGAGGAGCAGCACACCGCCCAGAGAATTCCCTGAATGAGTATTACCAGCAACATCTTTACATTTTGGAAATGTTTGTATGGCTATAAATCGATAAACATTCAGGTAAGATTAGTAATATTTTCCATTGAAAATCATTGTAATTTTCTTACATTATTAAAATGTACACGTCGAATATTACAGGTACAATCAGCAATTAAATGTTGGTTAAATCTCATTAAAAACGATGGAATAAGTTACTTAGGCCCATTACTTAGGTGAATTAACGTAGGCCCCATTAGTGGAACTATATTAAATGCACCTAATTTTTTCTGGATTGCGCCACAAGTTATTATGGTTTCCAAACATTTTCCTATGAATGTACTGTATCTAGACGGAACTACATACTTTGCAATAGAGGCCGTGGCGGACCAGAAAAATCCCTTGGAAAATATTCATGAGGTCCGTATAGAGAAGAGGGAGGCACTGGTGGAAAGGGAGGGCCTCTTCTCATGAAAGGTCCTCTTGGGTCCATTGGCATCAAAGGAGCTCTCAGTAAGGGAAGCGGTGGAGGCACAATTGCAGGCCCAAAGGATTCTGTTTCAGGTGCAAGGGACTGTTCTATCATATTGACCATATTCTGTGATAAAAGGAAAACAGACAAAAGAAGGAAACACGCTGTTCTGCACAAGTTACGGGGAAGGGAAATAAAAGCCAATGGCCTTTCACTCCCCAACCCTGAGGCCCACCCTCTCTTTCAAGTTATACAGTTACAACCCGAAGTGCTGTAAATGTCATGAAAGTATCATCTTGCTTATCATTATGTGATACATTATAGTAAAGTTAAAAATCAGCAAAACCAGTCAAGAACAGTCACTCTCCGAAAGAACCTGCTAAAGAAATCCATCAAACAGGATAAAGTGAAAAGTATTTTCTCAGACATCTTGTCTATTGCTTACAGTGTCATCGGGACGATCTTTAATTCCATTTCCACTTAAGTCCATCCTGGAGCTGTTCTCAGGTCCCAGTCCATCTGGATGTGGGAGGGGGGGAGAGAAATAACCGATATGCACTTTAACATTTAGCATTACATTTCCTTCAATGAACAGATGGGTGCAGAAACAAAGGCTGCTGTGAAACACAACGTTTTCACATATCTATTATACACCATGTTGAGTAAGAATGTATCAGTGCTTCTATAAACTTCAAAAAGAAGTACTTTTTCTGCTCACAACCAGCCTGAACTGCTGTCTTCCTGCTGAAGCCAAATAAATCTTAATGCTACTATACAAAATATTCAAGAAAACCAGCATACAACCACCAAGAATGGCATTTTAAATAGCACAACAGCTACAGAGAACATGAATCATTTGTGTTAGTGAGGTTTATTTTAACTCCTGTATCAACATTTTATTATCTTGGGCTAAACATCTTCAATGAAAAATATTTTTAGTGAGAATTCAAATTTATTTATGGATTTTATCCATGTCTACTTGTGCAACCAGCCTTCTTCCTTTATTTCCTTTCCCTCTATACCTCCAGCACAGTCCAAAAGGCCTATCTAATGTCATCTGCTGCTGTCAGAGAATTTGTGATTTAACCCCATATGATACAGCCCAAATACTATCTATGAGGGCTTCTCAACATTCTAGGTTAGCTTTAAGGGGGTGGGAGTGGGGCGGAAGCTGCAGCAGGGAAAAGAAAGGTTATAAAAGCTATATTTGCGAAGGCTTTCATGGCCGGGATCTAATGGTTCTTCTGGGTTTTTCGGGCTCTTTGGCCGTGTTCTGAAGGTTGTTCTTCCTAATGTTTCGCCAGTCTCTGTGGCCGGCATCTTCAGAGGACAGCAACCTGAGCACAGGTTGCTGTCCTCTGAAGATGCCGGCCACAGAGACTGGCGAAACGTCAGGAAGAACAACCTTCAGAACACGGCCAAAGAGCCCGAAAAACCCACAACAACCGTTATAAAAGCTGTTTTCTGTTTGCACATCCACTGGATATAAAACCCACAATGCTCCAAGAATGAGCAGAGCTGATAAGAAGATCAAGTTATCTAGCCTTTGTTAAGCAAAACATAACAGTCTCATGAAAATGGAAAAAGGGCCTAGCTTTCTTATATGCTAGAGGTGCTGTTTTTTTTGTTTTTGTTTTTTATAGTACAAACAGAGATTACAGCTTGTATTAGTGAGGGCAAAGAATGCCAATTTCAAAATACCAGAGTCATTGCTGGCATTCTTTGATTTCTTACCAACAAGTGAACAGAAACTGCTAAAATCTCACCTGGTTTGAATTTCAAGCTCTGGGTTTTAGCCCCGACAGTTCTAGATAATTACCGTTCCAGACAATTTCTTAGTAAACTTCTTTACCAAGACAGTAACCTCTACCTGCTTTGTCAAATGAATGCATGTTGTAATTCCTTAATTCTGCTGGTCCTGAAAGCCTTCCGGAGTTTGGGTGATTGGGATAAAATCTTTCTGGTCTTCGAGAAGGAAGAGGCTGCTCATTATACAGCTGACCTATCATTCAAACAAAGGTGTGATGTATTTAGTAGATGTTCTTAGAACTACTCATCAATGCTTATAAACCAATGTTATATGTATCTATTATGTTATGGAAGATACAAAGCCCAAAGAATAATCTATTTTGATTAGTCAGAGAACAGAAATCTGAAATCTAATTTACACCTATGAAAATCCTCTACCGTTGACTCTATATAGTGTTGGAATCCATAGCAGAATTATTAGGATCACTACAATGTGCATACTGTACCATTCTGAAATAAAATATTCTGAAACAGTACAAAACTCTGGGTCTGGAAGCTATGATATTGCTAGCTGAGTTATCAAGGACACGTGCAAAATGGACTCCTGCACTGTTTTCATATTGTCATTTAAGAAATAAAATGTTTATGAAATAACAATGCAATATATTTATTTACCTGTATGAGAGCTAATTATCCTATGATCTCTATCCCATGGAGGTGACAAAGATCCAGTGTCAGAAGGTGGTCTGTGGGGATCGGATAACATATCAGAATTTATCTCCCTTCTTTCATTGCCAACATCATATGTGCCGGTATTCCCTGGTCCTCTGGATCCTAAATGAACAAATTACAATGGATTAAATCATGGAAACATCAATTGGACTAGTTTTAACTGAGCCTAGGACAATACATTCAATGAAAATCCAAAATGTGTATTCAAATATTGTCATAATAAACCATGTTTTATCCAAAGAGGTATGGTGTGTACCTGACATTCAGTTCCTCCCTCTCCTTCCTTTCCCTGACTGCACCACCACTGCAAGGCCACTTCTCGTTTCCTTTTTGTCATGATTAACCACAGCTTTTACTGAACCAATTAATCTTTACCATAGCTGGCTGAAATTATCATAACTGATGGTCTGAAGCTAGCTCACTTAAAATGAAAAGCAAACACTGGTCACCATTCATTGGGTTCATACAAAACAAGATACAGTTGATCAAAAATAGAACCAAAACTTTAGAACTCCTTCTTGCAAACCACAGGAGCTGATAAAACATGGTTATAATGACAGAACCAGCTGATTCAGAGATGAGAAAACATGACACATGGCCCTCAGAAGCCCCTTCCTCCTTTTACAATCTGAAGGCTTCCACTGCTTCCAGCAGAGTGTTAAGGGCTCAATCAGTAAAACAGAACAGCAAGTATTAAGATAGCTGCTAGGAGAGACAAAAAAACTAACCATGTTGAAACAAAGTCTACATTATATTCAGATTCCTTTCACCAAGCAAAGAAAGAAAGGAAGAAAGAATGTTAAAGCCTTTTCATGAACCTAATCAGTGCTGACAACATGTTGGCAAAGATTTTTTTCTCTCCCTCAAAGCCTGTTCCTGGTTTCCCCCTCCCCGGGCTGCTTGAACAGACTTCAAAAAATTCAGTTGCCTCCCTGCTTAAATCACAAGTTATACATTTAAAGTAAGAAGGTGGTTGGAAGAAATTATAGGACATTTTTTAAAATTAGAAAAATACGAATTATTAAACTGGTAGAACACTATTTCAAATGGCATTTGAGTGTTTTGCTTTTCTAATGATCCAGTCAAGCTGTTGACATGCTTCTAAAGTGTGGCTTTGTACTGCACTGAAATACAGGTATGGTTAAATCTTTCACTTATACTATTATAGTAGTTCAGATTATGTACAGTATGTCAGCTATTTCAGAGTGCAGTTCTACTTTAAAGCCAGAAGACTGATATCTCCTCTGTCTTTTCTAATAAAACCTAGAAAAAAGAAATAATTCCTGAAATTATTCACTGCATGCTGTCAATTTTCATCAATTAAGAACAAAACTCTTTGTTTCTTCTGCTTCAAATTACAAATAGGCTTGTACATTTGGGCTACAAGTTGTGATACTTGTACAGTACTGTTCCTATCTACCTTATTTCTTTAGCTTTAAAATGTGCCACTCAGTTCACCTTCATTAGTTAAATGAAATATACTGATTTTTTAAAAATTTAGTTTGCACAAGAACAAACGTCTTTGTTCAGACACCCATCTCAAGGCCACACTTGAGCTGTAAAAAAACCCTGTAATTTGAACAAATAAATCCCAGACTAGCATTTAGTAATTTATCAAAACAGAAAACTATCCAAAGTGTCTTGCTTGCTCACCTCGAAATAAGAGGGCTGCATCCAAAGAAACTGTGAACAGAAGTTAAACAGCCACAATCGTTGTTCTTCGGATGACTGCATGAGCACAGCAGAAACATGGCTTTGATTTTATTTATATCAGAAAAAAATGTAGCTGGGGTTAAAAGAGCCCTTCCACAAGCAGAATACATGTTCTGTGTGTCGAAGGGCACTTTTGGATCCACCCCATAATTCCACACAAATATTTTTTAACAGATAAAATCCTAAAGGTGAAAATGCTGCTGCTCATACGCTAAATGTAATTTAAGTGGATAATTATGATTCAAGATTAAGATTACAAGGGTTCTTTTTAGTATACTTTCACAGTTCCATCACCAAGAAAGGAGGGATAGACTAAGAGGAGAGAGAATTCATAATAGTTTAAATGTTCAAATTTAAGAATTGTACCTCTTCCTCCCCCACCTGGAAGCACAGGTGAAAGTCTTAAGGGACCCTCCAATAAAGTTGGGGGGGAAAGAAAAGCTCTTGTTTCAGATGAAGGTCTGCCCATTGGTGAGGGTCCATATGGGGAATGCTCTGGAATAGTTAAAACAAAATACTAAAATTCACAAGGTTAGCGTTATTGGGTGTATATACACAATAACAGTTCACTGATCATTTCAGGTATTAAATTTAAAACCTGGGACTCAAGAAAGTAAATTGGCTGACTTTTGTTATCAACCATGGAACAAAACAGCCAAATAAGTTATTTCTAGGAACCTTCAAGTAATAATTCAGATTGTTATGTAAAAGCAAAGGGAAGATTATACTGGGAATTGAAACAATATATGCTGTTGGTGCTATATTAAATGGACATGATGTCTGCATGCATGAAGAACCAGCTATGTTTCCCTAAGCATTTCAGTAAACTTATTCAGGCTCTCACTATATACTACAATGCATATTTACTAAGATACGGTACCTCTGCCAAATGTTCTAACAGGAACATCAAGAGCGTAGGGATCTTTTTCCAAAAGATCATACTTAAATTCTGCTTCTGTTAATCTGCAGGAAATAACAAAACATTATAATCCACCATAACTCTTCTTTCTAAGATTCAATTATTTAGCTGAGGCAGAAGTTGATCTCAGTAAATGAAATTAATTACAAGAACTAATGATTCGATTGGGAGCTTTGTTTAAATAACTAAAGCTGTTTAATGCAAAGGTTTACATTGTCAAAGTAACCCATACACGCACTTGGAATACTGTAACATCCCAGGCTATGATGACCTCCCTCTCAAGCCTTCTCTGGATCAGGATGTGATCCAAAGAAGCCAAAGTGATATATGCAACATGGCTTTCTTTTCTTTTCTCCTGATGCAGTCCCTTGCACACCTCCCAAGAACTGCTCTTGAAAGCAAAGGACCCTTCAGAACTGCATCAGAAGTGGTGTGCAAGCTTGAATCAGATGGGGATTGAAAATCAGTAAATATTGGGGTGAGGAGTGAGGCAGAGATCCCAGCTCTTCTTATCACACTGCATTCAGACACTCAGGGGAACATATTTTGAGTGTGGCCCTTGAAAAAGTAGAACTTGGTTCCATCTTCTAGTGCCTGAATATTCAGCATTTTACCACTGGTTTACAATCTGCTCAGACAAAGCTTACTTGAAGTATTACAATGAATATTTAAAAGTATAAAAAACTATAAAAGTAGAAAAAACTTACTCTACAATTTACAAAGGGATTGGCCCGATGAATCTTTAGTATTGCAAAACTACAAACTAAAACATTACTTGAAAAGATGAAAACTTTTATACTTACTTTTGTCTATCGTGCAAATTTTCTTTTTTTATATCATTGAGATGCCTTTCAGCTGCCCGAGCTGCCAGCTTTTATAGACAGACAAATTAGAGAGATAAATGAAAGAGAGAGAGAGATTAATCAAATAGTCCCATTCTGTAAAGTCTAGTAATACTTCCAATGGCAAGTTGGTAACTTTTTTTACTTGCTTCCTAAGTCTATCAGAAGGTCCAATATAATTAAATGACACTAAAGGAGCACACCTGCTTCCTTTCTGTAACTGGATTCTGAATAACAGCCCTATTCCAAAGCTCTGCTTATAACAATGCATGTGAGAGTGGTGAAACACGGACACAATTTATGACAGAATCTAAGCTTGGCTTTTAATTACCCTGTTGCCTGCTCTTTCTTAGTTACAAAAGATCTAATCCAATAACTACTGATAGAAAAGGGAGAACTAGAACACTGATGCAAGTACTCTCTCCATAAGACCCTTCCCATTCATTTTGATGACTATGAAGACACAGGTAGAGTCAATGCAGTTAAATAAACAGAACTGCATACACTGGCAATTAGCATGTCCATTTAGCTAAATGTAAATACCTGGATAAGGGCAATAGCTTTTAAAATGTGGGCACAGATTCGTTCTGAGATTACAACTTAACTGTGCCTTCATATTTTATGGTAACTTCACATATGTTTTTAAAATTTGTTCACAGCTGATAACAGTTTGATTTGCAAATGATACATAAACCAGAAAAAAAAATAACCATGGCTCCCAGATGGAGTAAATAAACATCAACAGTGCTGATACCCAGAAGTGCTAGGGCACAGCTGTTGTTACTAGCAAAAAGCAATAGAACATAATCTCTCATGATTAACAGAGGGGACAGCATGCACAATAGTTATTGTTGCATAAACCATCAATGCCAGTTTCCTTCTTCACAACTTGTGCTACCACAGTAATTCAGCTGTGGAAGAAGCTGCCGTGTGGACAAATCCTTGGATTTCATTCATGTGAGTCTCTTGAGATAACTGGAGTCTTTTTAATAGTGGAAAGAAAGGGGTGGAGTTTTGTCTTGTCTTGATTGAAAGATTAATCCTACAGTAACATTGTGTACCACTGATGCAATGGTATCATCATAGAACAGTACATTTTATCATTTAGGAAAAAAGGGAGCAGAGAACAGCCATTATTAATCATTAAAACTATACTGAAACAAAGCCAAAAGAAATTAAAGTGTCATTTTTACAAGCAGAGACCAAATGCTGCTCAAAACAATTGATTCTGAAAACATTTGATTCAGAGGGAATTGTACTTTATAGCATCCAGACTTAAGAAAACTTATTTTCATGGACTACAACCCTCAGAATCCCTCAGGAAACATAACCAGTAACTCTAAGAACATCCATGGTCATATAAGGTAAAGGTAAAGGTTCCCCTTGACATTTTTAGTCCAGCGAGGAGCTGGGACAAAGCGACGGGAGCTCACTCCATTGCATGGATTCGATCTTACGAATGCTGGTCTTCTGACCCTACAGCCCACAAAGGCTTCTGCAGTTTAGCCCACAGTGCCACCACGTCCCCATCGTCATATAGCTTGCTGTTAATGATATAAGCTTGCACTTCTGAGACACAGCTTATTTGCCTCAAAGAGGCAACCAAGATTTACCTCTTTTTATCTGGATAAATCTGTAAAGACACTAAATAGGGCAATCTGATGACCCTCCCCCCCCTTTATTAATAAGGAATGTGAGAAGACTTTCCCCCTCTCCTTCTGAAGTGCCACAGAACAGCTTTAAGAGCCTTCTGGCTGACCTTATGCTCCACTGGGACAGATTAGTAGCATCAAAGTACCCTCTAGGACCGCCTCCTTCCATATGAACCTACCCGGCAGTTAAGATCTAGCCAGGGGGCCCTTTTGAAAGAGCCGTCCCTCAAGGAGGTAAGAGGGACGGCTTGCAGACAAAGGGCCTTTTCGGCAGTTGCCCCCAGACTATGGAATGCCCTCCCGACTGAGATTCGTCTGGCGCCGACACTGCTGACATTTCGGCGCCAGGTCAAAACCTTCCTGTTCCAGAAGGCTTTTAACTGAAATAATATTAGCTGTGGGTTTGATGGCAATTTTATATATATATTAATTGTATTTTAATTGTGCATATCTTTATTGTATTTTAAATGCTGTAAGCCGCCCAGAGACCTTTGGGTAGTGTGGGTGGCATATAAAGTAAAATAAATAAATAAATAAATAAATACATAAATAAATAAATGCATAAATAAATAAATAAATAAATAAATAAATAAATAAATAATTTCAGCT
This sequence comes from Pogona vitticeps, assembly GCF_051106095.1. Taxonomy (NCBI): domain Eukaryota; kingdom Metazoa; phylum Chordata; class Lepidosauria; order Squamata; family Agamidae; genus Pogona; species Pogona vitticeps. Next base: position 318,307,158 of record NC_135783.1, on the reverse strand, counting down.
CCACTGGGCGAGGCTCTGCCTCTCTCACACACAACTTCACTCCTGCGCATGAGAGAGCCTCCCACATGTGCGGTTCTGTATTGATCGCAACCAAAGGGGCTGAAAATGATAGCTGCACAGAGGGAGTCATGTGTGCACCTTAGAGGGAATCTTGAATAGCATGAAGACTTTAGAGACATTTGCCTCAAGTGAAAGAAACAGATAACTCATTTAAAAAGACAAGTTTGAATTTTTTTGGGGGGTGGTAAATCATCATATTTCTGGTTTTTAACACAAATTATTACAATCACAAGTAAGAGAGAAGCTGAAATAAAAACCATGTATGCATCTGGATTTGCAACAATCCCAGATGGCTTCTCTATTTCCTTGGCCAAAAATTTACCTTTAGAATTTAAAGAACCAAATTTGAAGGAGGGGGGCTGTTTAAAACCGTTACAACAAGAGAGATGCAAATACACATACTCAAAAAATCTCAATCATGGGGGGACAACTGTGGTTCTCCAAATGTTTTTGCACTTTAACTCACACAATTATGGTTTTGCTGGCTAGGGCTGAATGAGGTTCCAGATCGAAAACATTAGGAGGCAACAACTGGCCACCCCTGCTCCAGAGGTGCACACCTGAAAAGCAGCAAACACTAGGCTGACAACTATTTGCAACTTACCCAATTATCATGAGCTTTTTTCTCATGAGACATAATCTGTTAAAAGAAAACAAATCTATTAGTTCAACCCATGGATCTCTGCACACTATGCTGCACTTTTCCTTTTGTTTTGCAATATTCCTGCCTGCTTGTTTTCCTTCCTATACTCTTTCCTTTTTTTGCTACACCTTTTTTTGCAGTTTGTTTCTTTTTTTCTGTGTCTGTCTCATTCCCAATATTTTGCCCTCCTAATCAGCATACAAAGTTCTCAGCAATTCAGACTAATGAAGTAGCCCCAGACACAGGTGGGCCATGGACCATGACTAAGTAAAAGACACCCACTCCACATGGCATTTTATTTCTGAGTAAATAAGCTTAGGATCACATCATGAAACTGAAATCCTAAACATGAATTTCAGTTTCATGTTTAGGATGAATTCTACTGAAGACTTACACTGGGAAATTGCAGCAACATATTAATGAGTTGCCACCTGCTGTGCCCTGATCATGCAGATCTTCTTAATTAATAATAATTCATCATGGAACTTTACACAATTATGCTTGCACTGGTATAAATCCCTAACAGGATTCTCACCAAAGAGAATACACAAAGTAGAAGGGTACTTTCAATCTGGTAGCTTTTCTAAAGTTTAGAGTCAACTATAACATCTTGTACCTATTAAAAAATAATATACACATACCTGATTCTCATAAGAGCGAACTGTTCTTTCCAGTTCTTCTTCTAGATCTTTTGCCCGCTGTCTATAATGGAATTATTACAAACCAAGGATAATTATTTAAAATCAGATAAAGGCTCACCAAGAAATGTCAATGCTGAGTCACTTAAATTAAAAAAGAATCTAAACTCATTATAAAGTCTATTCTACAAGGCAGAGCACTATTCGAAAGATCGCTATCAGAATAAAACAGATCTTTCCACCATGATCACTTAGCTTTGTCACTCTGTCTACAAAATTTTATTGATGTGAAAGAGAACCATTTTGTCTGCTTCTTCCTCTGAATCTAATCCAGTTTTCACATATGTTCTGCATAGACTAAATAGACAGAGATACAAAAATCATCCTTGTTTAACACCTTTGAAAACCGTGTATCAATGTTTCTCCATATTCTGTTCTAGTTGCAGTTTCTTGTCTACTGTACAGATTATGCATCAGGGCAAATGCTGTAGAACATCAAGTTCTTTTAGAACAATCCAAAGCTTTTTTATAATGTACACCTTAGGTTCTTAACATGTGGTCCATAGACCCTCAGGGGCTGCGATGTCCTCACAGGGGGTCCACAAAGGCTTGAGGAAGTGTTATGATCTTTTGCAGTTAAAACAGAAAGAATGAATGAAAGAATGCACTAATGAAAAGGAAATGTAGAACAAAATCTTAATTTCCCTTGTTTGTTTGTATAAAACTTGGCTTTCCTAACCCACCTCCTTCATTAAAAAGAAACAAAACTAAAAACTGGTTATGAAAATAATTGTTTGATAGTAAATAACTGTTTGCTATTTCTGCACATGATGAGAACATGCAAGCAAGTGATGCTGAGTAGGTGAGAGACAGCACATGCCATTTCTGGCTACCTAGCAGACAGTCAGAAGCTGTGGGAAGCAAAAGCTGGAGTCAGTGTGAATGAGTGTTCAGAAAGACTGTGTGATTGTGTTCTTCTTTGACTTCTGCTAATAAAACTGGTTACTGTCGGGTAAAGTGAGTTTTTGATATTGCCATGAATTTCGTAACAACACATTTTGTCTGAGCCTCAGAATGGATTGCCGGCTGAATTTGAAACGTAAAAGATCTGATGCTGTTGATGACAATGCATTCTGTTCAATGCAAAATGAAGCTTATTCCAGCCATCTTAAACAGTGCTGTTGTTATAGCAAGGAATATCTTTTGACGAGACCCTTCATGAGAAACTTTAAGTAAATATTTGATGCGCTTTAGGTCTGCAACACAAAAGATATTTAAATGGCGTTTGTGGTAAAGAAAATGTTAAGAACCACTAATTTACACAGTCAGTGGCTTCACTATAACCCCCCAAATACAAACTGTTTATTTCTCTAATTCTTAGATATGCTCCAGTAGCTAACCTATATTTGCAATATGATCTAAAGTTTCTTCCTTTTTGGAATCCAGCTTGGACATTAGGCAAGTCTTTCTCCATCCATAAATGGTAAAACTAGTCAAGTTGTAAAATCATGAGTATCACTTTGCTTGAATGGGAAATTAATGCAACAGTCCTATAGCTACTACAATCCTTGGCATTTCCCTTTCCTTGGGATTGGAATGAATGCCAAGCTCCTCCAATCTGTGGGGCCATTGTTTTGTTCTCCTTATTTGATGCCACAGCCTTGGTAGTATTTTAACAGATTTAGTCTCTGTAGCATGAAACCACTGGACTGCTATAAGGAAATGGAAGGAAACTGGGAATTGCAGTCATGCAAAAATGGAGTCTGTTAGGTTCTGTGTAAGACAAATTTAAAAGAGATGTTTTTCAGGAGCCTATTGTGCAGAGTTGTTTCTCAAAGTCACAATGTTGGTCCAAGAAAAGACAACGAAACAAAAGACCAAGATAAGGCACCTGAAGCCTGGAGCATGAGAACTTTGGGTGGTGATTAGAGTAATCTGAGTTACGCCCACTTGGATTTAATTGGGTGACAGCTGGAAAATGTAATGAAGAAGGAGTCCTAAAGATATGTAAAATGAGAGGGTTTATGAAGGAAAAAAACTTGGTTCGTTGAATGCTGTGGAATGTGAGACCCAGAGGCTTGTCAACATGTAGGAACGTAGAGCAAGGATGATTACCTAGCTGTTTTTATTTTAACTAGAAATTGTAAGTTTATTTAAACATTGTAATGGTCTGAAAATGCTCGGTGCTTATGCTTTAAAACTACAAATGTATGCTAATGAATCTATTTTCTTAATAAAACAAAAATAATTCTTCAACAGAGGACTAGTCTTGCTACAGCAGGACTATATCTAAATCCAGTGTGGATGGAAGAATGGTAATAGTTGCCACTGTAAGTTAAAAGGTTCTACTGTTCTACTTTGCAAGGCTGGTGTGTGTTCTAAGGAAGCACATAGTCTATGGTTTATTGCATTGGAAGCAATCAAAGGTTACTTTTAGGGTTCAGGCTTGCCTATGGGGCTTACTACTGTACACACTTCTGAGGCCTAGAGGACCTACCTCAGGAAATAAAGGTTGTAGTTTTGCGCCCATCTTCTCCTGCTGATTTCTTTCTTCCATGCGCTTTGAGAACAGGTTTGACTTTTTAAAATTGCAGGTTCTTCATTAAAGATTTTTCTTTAAAAGAATCTTACATCATTGCATTTGTGCTTTCGGTATATTGTTTCCAACTTCTCTTTACTTTATCGAGATCCTTCAGCTTCCCTAATCTAGGTTTATATTTTCCTTTGATTTTTTGGCTCTTTTGGAAGAAACCTCCTGTTTTCCTTTTTGGTTGGCCTATTTTTCTAGAATAAGTAGTACAATAATTTTCTTTGTCCCTTCATGCAAGTCACTAAAATGCTGTATTTAGGAATCTGGCCCTATTTCTCTCGCCTTTTACTACTGACTCTTGTCTGTGATTAACAATTTTAAGAGTTTAATCTGTCATTCATCAAAGCTTTTATTTTGTTTTGGCTACAAGAATAATGGGGTTTTTTGCATTCCTTCTCTGTGCTTACTACGCAATGCAATAGCTTGCTGGGTAAATGTTCATGTCCACCTTTTCTGCAAAGCTAACAAAAGCAGCCTGAAAATGGGAGTACATTATCTTGCTCACCTATTATATCCTTACTAATTTTTAACAATTTACACGTTGTTCAGTCTAGTTCTCAGCAAAATTTCCAGCATTCAATAGCAGAAAATACCAACATAATATATTATTACCGATAAGTAGTCAGTTCTTCAGCAGCATGAATGATCTTCTCGTCAACCTTGGAAAGCTTTTCTTCTTTCTGCAAACGCTCTTTTTCTTCTACAGTCAATTTCCTTTCAAAAAATTAAGCCTGTTATTAACCACAACTCCTAAGGAAATCATCACCACAAAGTCATTTCTTTAAAAAAAAAAACCAAAAATAGAGTTTTCTGCATTTTTTTTTCACATAAACTGATCAGCAAATGAAAAATAAGCGATAATAAAACCAGTGTTAAATTCTTGAATGGCTTTAAAGTTGCAATCCTTACCAGGCAGCAAATCCCACTAAACACACACAGGGCTGAACTGTAAAAGAACTTACTCAATATGTTCTGAAATAGAGATGAGTACCTACCTCAGTTGGGGGTTCAGCAGATCAAGCCCACAGGTGTTGTGCAGGTGCCCTGGATTCTGCCCCCTCCCTCCTCCCACAGGCATCCTGCCAGAAGCAGTGCTGCAAGCTTCCCTGCCCCACCTCCTCCTCTGAGTGGACACCCATGAGAGAAGGCAGGGTAAAGACCCCAGGTCGCCTGCGCAACACCCGTGGGCCTGATCCACCACACCTCACTAAGTGCCGTTTTTATTTACAAATGATTGTGCAATGGCCAATACTAACATATAAGTGGTTCCTCTCCTTGCAGGATGTCTACCATATGGCTGTGGAGGCAGGAATTACATGATGCACAATTACCATTCCGTATAATTTTTTTCAACACAACTCTGATCAATAAATCCAAGTTCATGTAGGAACTGATTACAGAACTCAATGATCCAAATGTCAATATGTGAAATTCTAAATATACAGAACATTAAAATAAGTACGTGTAGAAAAAAGAGCCCTGGAAATGTTTGTTGTATTTTTTTAAAATGAGGTTTAAACAATAGTTTACTAAAAGTTACCACAAAACAAGGGAAAAGTGCATGTATGCCAGATACCATGGTAGAAATCCTATTGTGTACCTACAAAAAAGGCTCAACTTTTAGAGCCAAATTGTCTCAGGTTAAGAAATCTTTGGTGGTATTATCTTTTGCAAGCCAAGTTATGTGAGCTGGCATGCAAATGATAATGTCTATGAAGATTTCTTACCTTGAGGCGACCTACCTCTAAAAACTATGCCTTTTTTGTAACTGTGCAAAAGGATTCCAACCATGTGCAGTGTCCTTCAGAGAGAGAAACTAGGATGGAAACTAGATTGTGCTAAGACTAATTCACAAGATCCGGTAGGGAAAAGAGATAAATTAAACATTAATACTAGCCTATACCAAAAGAAGAGTATAAACTAGTGAAATAATCTAGCAGTTTTGTTTTGCATGTACATTATAGCACACCATCTAGAGTCAAGTGTTAAGAAATAACTGAATTAATCAAATATTAATCAATCAATGTTAAAGCAGTGAACCAAATGATATCAATACCTGTGAAGGTTCATTTCATTTTCTTGATACAGCTCTGTCATGACTTTAAGCTTCTGCTGAAGCTTCTGAAATTCATTTTCAAAGTCTCTATTTTCAGACTGCAAAAGAACATGTTCCTTTTGTAGACTTTCAATGCGTTCTGTCAAAAATAGAGAATTAATTGCAACTAATTGACAATTTAATATCATAAGCAATGAAAACCCATTTTGAAAATTGAATACAGTCACCTTACATTATATTCTAATGTAGTCAGGACATAGACTTGTCTGCTTGAAGATCAGAGCCAACTTAAATAAACATGCTATTCATGCTAAACTTCTCAATGGATGGCATTTGTTTTACTAACCTAACAGGCTTAATACTAATGTCTCACTAAACAGCACTAAGAATACTGAAACTAAGTGCATCGTAGCAACATAAAGATAATAGCCATGCCAACAAAGGTACATGACCGGTATTTTTAAATCTCTCTTTTCTGTTACTTCTTCAGGAACTAAATATAAGAACTTTCCGGGGTGGGAAAGCAAAGACAGAAGAGCTTGAAAAAAACAAATGTCTGCTCTCTATCTAGCCTGTAATCAGCATTATATCACAAATTTATTCCGATTTCCATGCTGGAACAAGTTCTAGAGGTAGAAAGACATACACATGGCTTATCAATATAAATTTCAAACCAAGTCTTACTTCCCTCAATAATCCAGTATCATTTTAAAAATCTCTAAACTCCTGCTAAACTCCTAAGTAAAGGGTTTGCTAAAATTTAAAATTAACAGAAAGCAGTCTGTGCAGGATTTCCTTATTTTTAACATGTATTTAAAATCTATAGAAACATTTATTACCCGAAAGTTCCTCTTTTGCTTTCTTTTCATCACTTAGTTTTGAATATACTTGATTTCTTTCTGTTTCCATGGATTTTAGACAAGCATTTAACTAAAGAAAAAAAAAATTAACATATAGGATTATAATTGGAAGAGAGACTCCACATAGAAAGAAAGAAAGAAAGAAAGAAAGAAAGAAAGAAAGAAAGAAAGAAAGAAAGAAAGAAAGAAAAATGATCTTTGTAAAAAACAAAAGCACTGGCTTGGATCTGCAGTTTCTTTCATCAAGACATTAATCTTGGAGGTGGAGAGAAGTGATTTGGGAGGATTCTCTCCCCCTCAGTTTACTGAAAAAACACACAAGAAGGGTAGACCTTTTCCAGTGTAATATGACTGATTCTATAGGTTGTAATGGTGAAGAATTAATAACAACCACTTCACTTCTGCCTGCCAGCAGGAATGTCATCTTAGATATGTTCTGTGAATTGACCATTTTTGCTTTGAGAACAACAACTCTGGATCCAACCAATGATGTTGAAAAGAAGTTTGAAAACAAAGTTAGTGACAATAAAATATGTTTTGATTTCGTGAATTTGCACCCACTCATTAACATAAAAAGTCTTCCAAGGTCAGTAATAAAATATAGGAAGTATTAATATATACTCTCATAAATACTACCACTGCTGTAAGACATGTACCGTGGACTGATAAGTGCAAACCTAGGATTTTTTTTTCTTTTGCTCCTCTTTACAAATTTTGAAAGATCGTGTAACAAACAATGAATTACCTTTGCAGCATAAATCAACTTCCTCACAGTTCGTTTTTCCTGCTCATCTGGCAAAAAAAAAGAGAGATAAAAACAAATAAACAAAAATAAACTACAGAAAACACTTCCTGGATTTTAGGGAAAGCATTAATTCTTTTTAAGTACTAAATATTCCTACCTTATCCCACCCCCACTGCCCAAAAGCTGCTTCTTGGTTTCCAAATAGAAAGTAAGACGGGGAAGACAACACAGAGAATTGATGTGACTAAACTTCAGGAAAGCATTCATATTTCTTGTCTTTTTTAAAATTCATTTTACATTGGGTAAGGGAAGATCATAGGGAAGGAGATCTGGATGGCTTTTCCCCCCAATATTTGGCATATAAAATTCTTGCTGCTGTAGTTACATGTATGATCAAATATCTTTTTTCTTTTTTCTATTGAGTCTGGTATTATATTAAAAAAAAATTCAGGTTCATATGGTATTATAGGAGATAACATTTTTTTTGTAAAAACTCATTGACTAGTTTCCAAAAACTCTTCCCTATAAGTCCAAGTAAAAACTACTTTCTTTTGATTTGCATTTCCAACATTTGTTAGAGGTACTTTGATACATTTTTGATAATTTTTCAGGTATCATATACCATCTATAGAACATCTTATACATATTTTCTTTTTAATTAATTGCTTTTGTAAGCTTAATATTACCTTCCCATATTTGTGACCATGACTTTAAGTTAATAGTATGGCCCACATTTTGGGCCCATTTTATCATGCATTCTTTAACTGTTTCATCTTGCGTTTTTAATTCTAGTAGATAATTATACAACATTTTAATCAGCTTTTCCTTTACAGTCAGAAGTATCTTATCCAATGGTGTCTGCTCCTTACAAAAGCCTACTGCTTTATCTCTTGTATATCTTGAATCTATTTGTGTTTTTGTCCACCAATCAAGTATTGTATCTTGTTCTTCTAGTTCTTCCCTTTATTTCATACTAAAGTCCTCTTTTAACAAATCTCTGGTGTACCTCAGTTTACGAATGCCTCAGTTAATGTAATTTTTGGTTTACGAACCAAAATCCATTGAAAACAATGCCTCAGTTTCCTTTCCCCCCATTTTTTTCATACTAAAGTCCTCTTTTAACAAATCTCTGGTGTACCTCAGTTTACGAATGCCTCAGTTAATGTAATTTTTGGTTTACGAACCAAAATCCATTGAAAACAATGCCTCAGTTTCCTTTTCCCCCCATTTTTTTCAGTCCGTGAAGAAAATTTTCCCAGGATGCATTGTGCCTTGAAATTTGTAGCGCCACCCTGTTCCTATGGCAATCCACATTTCGGAACATTCCGGAGAACACATTAATTTTGTAAACCAAGGTACGCCTGTATATCACAAAAGTTTCATCTTTTCCATTAATGTTCGTTGTGTAAATGCTTCCATTGGTGAGACCCATTCAGGAACTTTTTGGTAATTTTCTTCTCGGATCTTGGTCCATACCCATTTTACACTTTTCTTATCAGATGGTTCTTAAATTGTTTTTTACTTTTTGATACCATAGGAAGGCATGCCATCCTAGATTTAAATCATGTCCTTCTAGTTTTAATATTCTATCATTTTCTAAAACTATCCATTCCTTTATCCAAACTAGAGCACAGCCTTTATAATATAAAAGCCAATGTGGAAGTCCAAAGCCTGTTCTTTGTTTTGCATATTGAAGTGCTTTGATGGGAAGCATTCATATTTCTGATATGTTCCATCAGTTCAAAGCAAGATATGTGCTTAACATCCCTGACTGTTCTGTGTGGGCTGTTTATTCACAGGCTAATGACAAGGATGAGAAGAGACTGTTACAGATCTGTTCTGATTATTAGGCAGGAGGTAAAGTGGGAGAGGTTTTAATGACCTTGGGTTCTGTCCTTTTATTAAAGGAATGCTTGTTTGAGCACATCTGTTCCAAACAGATTTTAGCAGAAACGCAGTATTCAGAGATCCACTAAATGCCAACATAAAGCTTGGGAGAAACCACATTTTATCCACTGAATTAAATAGGCTGTCATGACGCCACTGATTTATTTGGATTCCTTTCACGGATAACTCCATGGATTATGTATCTAGCTGCAGGGCCAGAGGTTTGAGTTTGATTCCTTACTTTGTCTCCTAGCAGTAGAGCCAGCCTGTGTTGCAAGCTGAACAGTTCCAGAGGATTTCCAGAAGAAGGGAATGATAAACCACTTCTGAGAACTCACTACACAAAAAATCTTGGAAAGGTTTGCAATTAGTCAGAATTATCAGAATTGACTTGAGGGCACACAATTATTATTTTTGTTGATGCAGACAAATTTGCACAAGCAGTAGGCTACATTTCTAAAAACTGAAAATATAATTCTTTTTCTTATTGTTTCACAAAACAAAGAAATAATAACTTACCTAAATGCTCTCCATTTTCAGTTTCACTTTTAATATTCTCCCAATGGCTGTCTTCAGCAACATCATTCTCTCCTATTGCGCCACTCCAGTCCTTCATCTTCAACAAGCATTCAGTCAGTGACTATATAATATGAAACAAACAAACCAGGAATGAAACTTTTAAAATTAATTTAACATAATTTATATCATGCCAATATAGCTACCCATTTCTGGCACATAGTATTTTTACCTTGACTTGACTTTCCTTGTTTTTAAGAGCTTCCTCCATATCCGCTTTAGAACATTCAAACATTTTTGCTTGTTCATTTAATTCACTAAATCGTTCACCCCATCCTTCAGCTTCCTGTAATAGCTGGAAGAAAAATGCTCCAAGATAAGTACCTAGTATAGAACATACAATTATTAGATTTAAATTATATTTCATTCAAAAAGGTCTGTGCTTCACCCTAAACTCTTAACATTGGCTCAATAATTCACCAAAATCTGTTTAACTCAAACATGTGTTTGTTTGTTTGTTTGTTATTTATTTATTTATTTATTCTATTTATTCCCCACCTATCTGGTCAATTATGACCACTCTAGGCAGCTTACAACACACAATATAAAACAAATATATATATACCATAACATATAACATAATTTTCATAAATTAGAAAAAAAAGAAAAGGAAGTTTTTTCTCCAAGATGGCAAGAAAACAGCGTATGTTATAACAGAGAAGGAGAGAAGAAAAATTAGGAGTTAACTTCTACATTCTAATTTTGGACAGCAAGTTTAAGGGAAAAAATTACATATAAATCCACATTTCTTAAACTTTTTTTTTTTTAAAAAAAACAAAGAACAGACTATTCTGACCAACATAAAGCTAAAAATTCAGAGCAGAAAAAAAAACTGGCTGGTGATAGTACTTTATTCAAAGATAATCCCAATGCTTTCCTTTCCAAAAAGGAGTGAGAAATTGTCCACAAAAGATATCCTCAGAGACAGATTCGACATAAGCATAACATCGGTGCCCCTGAAGAAGGCTGAAAGTGCAATAGCTGAAACAAGTTGGGCTTATCTTTAAATAAAGTATTGATGCCCATTTTGCATCCTGGGACTATTGTCTCTCCTTGCTTGACAGCTTCAGTGGATGTACCAGACCTTTTTGTTCTTGGTGATAGTACAGTACTGCCTGTACTCCAGACTGTCATTAACAACCCCAAAGCTAGAACTATAGGGACTACCTAAAGGATCACCTTATCTCTCTCTGTATACCTACCCAGATATTAAGATCAGAAGAGGCTTGAGACTGTCAATAAAGCCCTGTTTGACCAGAACATCCCTCAGCTTTGCCATCGGTGTCCACTCTCACCGCTTTTAGAAGGGATATGAAGACTTTTAAAATTGGCTTACCTGTTGTTTAATTTATTGTGAAGTTTGAACTGCTTCTAGATTTAATTGATTTTAATGAGTTTTACTATGATTATTTAGTCTTATTTGATTTTAATAATTCTATGGTTAAACCTTTTTATAACTTCTACTTTTATTATGTTTTATAACTGTAAGGCACCTCGAACATGTAGTAATGGAAAGCAAGGTTTCTCTTCAGATCGTATAAATCTTTCGCCTTTTACTAAAGAAAGCAAGGTGAAAATGTAACAAAATGTAACAAAATCCTCTAGTGTGAAAGATGGCACCAATTAAAATATAAGCTGGCACCAGTAAGAATTTAAATTAACTGAAAGCTTCCTGTCGCCCTATTTCAGTTTCCAAGGCTTCCTAGGGTCCTCTTTGACACCGAGGAAGCTTTTGGGAGCTACATGATTTAGCAGGAAACCTACAACAATGTGAAAGAATTGCCACTGGATTACTGCCAAAAGGATTAGGACTGCTGGTGGCAATCTGTCAGCAATTTTTGAGTATTAAAGGCTCCTTCCTGTCCTGTGGTTTCCTAAAGCTTTTCCAGTACAAAATGGAGCCCTTGGAACCTGGAAGGGTGGAATAGGAAGTTTTCAATTCATTTAAGTTAAGTATTATTGGTGTTGGATGAAGATTGCCATCCAGCCTGCGTAGTGTAACTTCGTGCCAACAAGATTTTGGCTCTGAGAACACAAGGTGCACCTAGTCTGACGTCTCACACACAATTGTGAGAATAATACAAGCAAAAATTGGGGGAGCAACTAATTCAAAAATATTCCACAAAGCTTGGAGCATCAAATTTCCCAAACAGCAAAGATAGGGAATCTTACAAAGACTACTGAGGAATGTGCTTCTCACAAGATAATCTGTCAAGGGTTGTATGCTGGTAATGGGCAGAGCAAAGCTAGCAGTAGGTGATGACAAAGCCAAATGAAAAAAAGAACTAGTCCTTTTCTTCTCTGCCACTTCGTTTCCTTCTCCCTCCATCTCTTCCTTCCCACAAAATAAGCTGTTAGGTGAAGACAGGTCACCTTTCCCCAAATTCTCAACTGACTCATTACAGAGCCCCTTTGAAATTTGTCTGAGGGTCATGGATTGCCTATCCCTATCATAAAGGATGAAGTACTCAATTGATTTATTCCACAGAACGCAAAATCATAAAGCTGAACCATTTCCCCTGCAACACTTTCCTTTTGCTTTGTTCAGTTTTCACTGACTATGGTGTAGTTTAAACAGGAGCACCACTGCCTTAACAGTACTTCAAACTGGGTGAGTCATTTTAAGGAATATGTTTTTTCCTTTAAAAAAAAAACTACAGGTGCAGAGAAAAGCATACCTGTTTTTCACTTTCATGAAGGTGTTTGTTTTCTTCTATTGCATCTTCCACAAATGTCTTCAGCCTCTCTCTGTTGATCTCATATACTTTCAGTGTGGTTTTGGCCTAAATGAAATGGCACAAAGTGAAGATCCTTTTCTTATTAATGTGCGAAAAACAGCATAAAATGGTATCTATATTCTTGGTTACTTCATTTATATCCCTTTAATCTGTGCTGTTATATTGTAGTGATCTGCTGTTGATTTTCTTTAAGATAGCATGCATAATAGAGAGGTTAAAGTGTATCCCCAAAGTGGCTAGATTGTTGAAATTCCTGCACTAAGATACCTATGTAAATCTGTTAATATTGGCTTACTTCAGCTATTTGCGACTGGACAGATTTTGCTTCATTTTCTAAAGTGTCCACTCTTCTTTGAATTTCAGCCATCTGTAAAGATATTGGAAACAATTTTATATGAGTACTCTGTTACTAATAGCTGATAGTGTCTAGTCAGAATAAATGGGGGCCAATGTTTTAGTGAAATAGATTTGCATATTTGCTAAAGGATAATCTTTGCAAGATATTATTGAACCACTTTATTTTCAAATTATTGTTGAAATCCTGGGCATTAAAGGAAGAATCCAACTGATCATTCTATTTTTTTCTCTGTTTATTTTCTACTGCTTTAATTATATGCAATAAAACAAAAACTGGCTTTGAAGATAACCGCCACCCCCCACATCTGCCTGATGGAATAAATAATTCCTTCCACATATGTAGGTGGCGAAACCCCACAATGTTCAAGCCACCTTAGGTACAACAAGGGCATGCAGGCAAACTAATACAATACATTGTGAGTCAGTTTTAAAGAAATCTATGAAAGAGTTAATACATTTCTTTAAATGACGGCAATAACAATGTAATGGTGTGAGAAAGACAGCAAGGACGACGCGTCCCTTGCTGGACTGCCGTCCATCATAGACTTGAAAAGTAGACTGAAAGAAGAAAGCATGTTTAGAGCAGCCCAAAGGATAGGCACACTGAGGAAGTTACATTCAATTAAGATGGCAACAAGTTATACTTAGATGATAGAAAACACCCATACAATTACAGAAGTTCCTAAATACTTAGATATCAAGAATGAACATTCACTAAGGGGAAAAAAGGGGGACAAGGATAAGTAGGAAGACAGGATACTGATTTTATATATTATAAAAATTATACCAGCGTGCTGTTTGTCAAAGGAAGAGTACTGTACTTGAAATAAAACACATACCAAATCATCCTGTTCTAATCTTTTAGATTTCTCTTCTTTCAGTTCCTTTTCTAAGTATTGTATTTCATTCTTCAGCACAGAGTTTGAACTACTCAGTTCTTCACATGTTGTCTAAAACAATTAAAAACATTATCTGTGGCTATTTACATCTACACATTAAATCCATTGAAGTAATTCTTTAGACTATCAATTATGTAATTCCCATTCATTCAATATGTCTTCTCTAGCAGGGCTAACAAATGGATATAGCACAGGAATAAATGTCAGATACTTTTAATTCTAATTATATGCTGAACAAGTATCAGGAGCTGCGCCACAGATGAAGTTGCATTAGGTTATATCAAACTTTAGATTGCTTACATTTCATGGATGCATACTACATACCCTTAAAATTGACACATAAAGATATCCAAAACCAGTATTTACAAAATAGTTTAACCATGCACATTGAAGTCTACGTAATGCACTTCAGTTTGCATATTTCATTCTCCTTTCGCTAGTTATGCTGATATAGAAGGATATATACAAAGTAATGATAAAGTATTCCTTACACATCCATAAGTTTTACTCAGGATCTCTCCATTTCATCTGAAATTCTATACAAGTGAATATTATGCACATACTTTATAAACATGTATGTTACATGTTAGTTCTTCCTCTTAATTTCCTACCTTAAGGTCTGATGTAACGGTAGACCCTTGTAGAAGGCTGGCATCTTCCAGGGTGCTTTCTAACTCTTCATACTAAAAAAGAAACATTTATTATGATAACATTTAAAAAACATGCTTATGATAAAAAAATCAAACAGATTAATCTTATTTTAGCTTGTTGACAACTGCTAGTATAGTGGAACCATGGAAATTACTGGAAGGATTAGTGCGTTGATAACCATAAAAACAAACTATCTGCCATAATGTAAAGAGTAATGTAACAAGTTCCTTTTTACATGATCTGAGCTCTGCTATTTCCCAGGATAAAAACTCAAATACTGTACTCAAATTTCTAATTCTGCAAGTCAATTACAATTTCAGCTTCATTTATTGACAGTGGCATATATGATCATTTATAAAGTGATCAAACTCATACAAAGCTAGATTGCTGGTTTATTTATTGCATTTTTATGGCTGTCCAGTTTGAACACAACTACTAATACTATTTGAAGATCTGTTAATATATGCCCACTGATTTTACAGTATTAACAAAAACTCAATATAATTAGGTTGTAATCCTGAAATACTAAATAGAAAATCCTACTGAAATTAGGGGGACTTTACTACTCATGAACTGAACTACTAGGAGGCAATCGTAATCGCAGTAGGATTCTTGTCACTGTATCTTGACTCAAAGAGTAAGTTGAACACAACTGAATTTACTACTGAATAAAGATGTGCAGATACTATGTGCAGAAAAAAAATCATTCAAATAATCTTTAAATTAAACATGAACTGTTTAAAAATTCAGGAAGAAACAATAAAACAGAATCTGATAAATCAAGTTCTGGAGTAATCAACATTACCTCTTTTTTGCAGAGACTGAACTTTTCCAACACTTTACTTTTGTCTTCAACTAGTTCAGCAACTTTATTGGCAAGTTGTTTCTCTCTTCCTAAAAGAGAGAAGAAGAAGTTCTATATGTGGTAAACCTTAATGGAGAGAAAATTATTTCATCTCAATTTTCCAACAAGACCGATACCCATTCAGAAAAAAATTAAGCTTACCTGCATAAAATCTACTTCGAACCTGGAAAAGAGGAGGAAATCATACGATTAGTTTAGAGGACTGGAGCTCTGTTTCCAATCTTATGGAAAGATTAGATCAGGGTTCTTTTGTTTACATAAGAGATCAAAAACAATGTGCAGGATTCTTCCCATAAGGGACTCATTGGCTGAAATTAACCACAGTTAAAGTTAATCATAATTATGCCCTGATTCTCAGAGTTTAGACCTAGTAGGCAATCCTGCTTGAGCTGGGAAAATTGATAGCCTGAATGGCAAATGTTTTTAAGTTATGTGCATTAACTCAGCTATGTTCATATAGCTGTGGAGAAGCAGTATGTACTCTTAACATCTATACAAAATCATTAGGTCTGTCTGCCTTTGGCTCAGAGCTATGGAATACACTATGAATGAACACTATGAACAATTCTTGAAACAGAGCCTGGAAAAGCTGCTTTTTAAAACTACAGCTTCCAGATTCTTCCAGCCAGGATGGGACTTGCAGTTGTAGCCCAAAAAATATATATCCTTTCTATTTTCCCCACCACATTCTCCCCAGTTCTGATATTCATCCAGACAACTTATATTTGTGCCCTTGCTCTGGATGCAAATGGTTGTTTCTCCCTTTCACCATTCTCCATCTCCTTTGCTGCAATTACCATAAAAACACCCAATTTATTGTTTCAGACTAAAATGAACAGCAATACAACATTCTGCTCCTAGTGGCTGGAAAACATATAAAACTAAAAACAATTGCTTCTAAAGAAGCTTCGAGTTAGAGAAGAACTTCATAATTTGTCATGCCCACTGAAACATGAAAGAAAAACTATTGTCTTAGATTACAAGCATTGTTCTAGATGGAATAAATATTGTCTCTTAAAAATGGTGCTTTAAAGCAAGGGTCGTCCATGGCCCGGTGCCAGTCCGTGGGCTTGCCGGAACCGGAGCTCATTCCCCCCTAGCCGGTCCGCAGCCCCAAAAATGTTGGGGACCGCTGCTTTAAAGCACAAAAGTATTACTACAAAATAAAGGTACCCAAGGTATGCAATTATGTTAGTTTTACTCTCTTGTAGTAAAACACACAAAAGCTAAAGTTTGCACAATTCTTCTTCAAGCTACAAGAAGCCTCAAATGAATATGCCAACATCTTTTAAAAATGAGGGAAGGCAAGAAGGTGACTGAGCTTCCCATTCATGTAAACAGCACTTCAAGCAATAAAAAGTTTTGGAAGGACCTTACACCATTAGAGGTTTATATCTATAAATATAAGCCATTAATGTGTTAACTATGTTTGAAACTGTTTCTGATCCTGTGATAAATGAACTAGAATTTAGAGACAGGTATGTCTTAGTTTACTTTTTAACATTTTTGAGATTCAGTGCTGAACTATGTAATAGTCAAAACAGAGATACATTCCCCTTTATGTTTACATTGAAGAGAATATCAGCCATCATGTATGAGGGCAAAACCACAACATTTTAGACAACACACAGTTAGAAGATGAAATCCTTCACTAATTAAAACATCCAAAGGAGTGTCACAGCAGGAACCTCTCTCATCTCTAGCAGCATGCAAATTAGTTTGCTTTGTTTGGCTATTTTTCAAGATCCAAGTAGGGGATTTTCTTTGAAGTTTGATCTCACAAATCCAGAAGACAGCCTCAATCACCACTCTCCAACACTAGCAAGCTTTCAGCTTTAATTCCAGACAATCTATAATACCCATTTCTGGCTTCAATCTGCAGATGCAATTCCAACCACCCTGAACATGACATATTTCCAAAAAAGCTCTCCTTTAGTTAGAGCTTGGTACCAATATTTGAAAAGCATTCTTGCATAGTCTGGTGCAATTCTGTATGCTCAAACAGTGTACTTACTGACTGATAGCTCCTGCACATTAGGAATAAGATGATAAAAATGGAAATAAGAGCACAGCAAATCACAATTTCCCAAGGAAAGCCATAAAGATCTGGACCAGGTCTCATGTCTTCAGGTAATGCTGCAATAACCTTTAAAAGAGAAAAAAAGCAAGTTTTACACCAAAAAAACCAGATGATTTGTTAACATTGTATCTTTTACTGCATTAAATCAGGATTATTCCAGAAGACAATTTTTGTAACTAGAAATACAACTGAATAGCTGTTAGGGAGAAGAGGGGGTAATTTTATTTTATGGTAAGCAATGGTACATATACATGCTGTGCACTGTCTAGTTGTAGCTTAGTAATTCAGTTGCAGATTTTTGTATGCTTACTTCTTTAGAACTGACAGATATTTATCAGAATCAGTATATTTGGTTTGCCATTCTTGTTTATTGTACAGCTTTTGTTCAGCAGAAAACAAAACTTATTATCTTGCTACTAACAAAATTCCTTTTTAAAAAGATATGTAGATGGTACAATTTATGATTGTTTCCACCAAAGTTAAGTCCTATCAGGTTCACTGAGGCGTGCTTCTAAGTATGTATGTAAATGAATATGGCTCTAAACTGCAATTCTAAACAAATCTACCTGCAAGTAACTCATACTTAAACTAACTGAATTAACTGCCAAATAAATATGCATCAGATGAAGCTATTCGTCTGTTTCAACCTGCCACCAGAATTAATGATGCTAAGAAGATGCAAGATCTACTGTGCATAGTGGACAAAGTGATGGACTATAACTCAGGCTACTGTACCTAGGTTCAAATCTCTGCTCAACCAGGGAATATACTGGAAGTGTCAATGGTAAACCATTCCTTGAGTATTGTATATACCTGACAAATCCTATTAAGGACATCATAGCTCTGAAATAACTTGGTGCACATAAAAACAAGAAAATGCAATAGTACAAAGGATGGGAAAATCAGTTACAGAATGACTAACAGCTGTTAACAAGATGACCACCATGCAGTTACTTTTACCCCATAACACAACTCCAAAACTGTTAGGCAGTGAATGACAGGAAATAAATTATACCAGAGATCTGAAGTTAAAAACCTCACTGATAAGTTGAAATCAATAAATGAAATTCAGACTTGCTTCTCCATGTTAATTATTGGCCCTTATTGCTTCTTTTGGGTTGCCAAGTTATAATGTCACCCCTGAATATGCAGCAGATCAGCAAGGAATACAGTGGACCCTCGACTTACAGACGGCTCGACTTACAGACTTTTCGAGTTACAGACTTCTCTGGCTGCAAAATTTAGATTTGACTTGCAGCCAGAGAATCAACTTACAGACCAGAAAAAACCAAAATGGAACAAAAATAGAATAAAAACTGCTGGTTATGGGATTAATCGGTTTTCAATGCATTGTAGGTCAATGGAGATTCGACCTACAGACTTTTCGACTTGCAGCCACCGTTCCAATACAGATGAATTCCGTAAGTAGAGGGTCCACTGTATGATTTGATACTCTCTAAAATCATTTGCTGACTTAACATTCTTTGATTCTATGTCTATTTCACCATACTTAGACTGGATCTCAAAGTTCTATTCAGAAAACAAAGTAAATCTTGCAAACCTGATGTTGGCCTACTTAAATTAGTATTAAATTAATTCATTTTCTTCCTCTTAGATTACTCTTAGACATCAAATATTGTAAATATTCTCTAAAAAATCATTAACTCACCATGTCCTGAAAACTTTGAAAAGAAAATTGAGTCAAGACACAGTGCCAAGAATCCTACTGGAGTTTTAGTTGTGTTCTTGGTTACACAGACTGGTAGGTTACTAGGAAACATGATTGGTATCTTGCGAATTAGCTACAATTTACCACCACAACTTAACCAATTTCACTTGTCTATGTGTGTTCGATCAACAGGATTCTAGCAAATTGATTAAGGCTCATGAAGAAATATTCACATGACTGTGTAACACAATGAAATGTAAAAAAGGTAAATAAATTAGGGGAGAGAAACTTGTGGTAAATTTATAATACAATAAGTTATCACTGCAGAAATCACACTGTTAAATACACACAAACTTGTTTGAACATAGAAATCCTGACTTTTAGAGACATATGAAATCTATCTTTTCTAATTAACTAGTAACAGTGACTATATCACTTTCCAACATACAGTATTGCAATCCTCATCTCATTTTTTCTTAATAACAAAGAACAGTCCAAGAGAGAGCAAGTTGGTGAAATGGAATCCAGATCTTGATCCATGACCTAACCTACTCAACTTTACTGCCATTGTCTAATTCAGCCATTCACAACATGGGCCATGTGACACATTAGAAGGGGGCCACAGACTGGAAGCAATTCTTCACACATCATCTTATGAGGTTCACCCGCACAATCCTGATTTGACCTATATTTCTTTCATACTGTGTTTATGGCCATGACTAAGAAAAAGCTGAGAAGGGCTTGACACCCAAATGTTTCACCTCCTGATATAGAAGTTTCATTTCTGAGGCAGCTGTTACATTAGATGCAGCAACAGCACCTGATTTTTATGGCTTCTTCCTAAAGACAAATTATAGAACAAAACATGCACAATTAAACTCTCCCTAACCAAATCCTTCAGACAGCACAAGGACCAATCAGAAGCAGAGTTCGAGATAGAGGTACCCTTTGCCCTCCTTGTTGTAAAGTTGTTTTCCTGTGCCTTTAACAGCAACCCACGAAAAAATCTTAAGGTAATTTCTCATGGACAAAATTCAGCTCCTGGAAAGAGTTTCGCTCGAATCTGTCGATCACATCGTTGTCAACAGCACAAGAACACTTCCAGAAAATATGGTGGCCTTCCTAGTCGCATCCCTCTCCCATATGGTTCGGAGATTTCCTATCAGCATCGAGGCGTTTCACCGTCACTTCAAGATCCTGGTAATAAGCTTTGCTGGAACCATGTATTTTCAGTACCGGGAACAGGGGAAGCGGTAAAACCTGTGCCTCTGAGCACGTACAAAGTGCAACTCCCTCCTCCCATGAGCGAGTGCAAGGACCCCACGCACACATCTAGGGCCAACGCCAGGGTATGTTTCAGGTCAACAGACGCAACCTTGAGCCGAGCTTGCACAACCCTCCTTTCAGGAGTTAAAGGGGAACTTATGAGGCAAAGGCCGACTGCTTCAGCCCACCCGCCGCCGCCGCCGCCGCCGCCGGAGCGACCCCCCTTCCTCTCCCCGGACTCACACTCCGAACACTCTCCAAGCCCAGCTCGTAGCAGCGCTGAGCGCTCTCTCGCCAGCCCAGCCCGAAACCTTCGGCGGCGACCTCCCGCGGGCTGCCGCCAACCACCTCAGCATCGCCGGCAGGAGCAGCCATCTTACTGCAGCAACTGCGACTCGGCGCCGGGGCCCCGACAGGACCCGGCAGCGCCCGCCCACCCTCGCCCCTTCCTGTATTGAACGCCGGCCGGAGGAGCGGGACGCACCACAGTGGGCGCCGGAATGGGGGGCGGAGGGAGAGACCAAAGCTGCGACCGGGGGGGGGAGGCAGTGGGGAAATTTGCCACCGTCGTCGTCGCCGGAATAGATAAATATATCTGGAGAGTGGCAGAGATGAGGACGATACCAGTGGCAATAGGAGGGCAGTGTTTGGGCTAAAAGTGATTAGGCTTTTTCACTGCAACAACACATGGTCATGTACCGTTTACAAATATACAATAAGTACATGTGGACATCTTTAATTCTTCACTCAAGGAGACTGCAAACCGAACACCTGCCGGATGGCGGGATCAATTAAAAAAACCAGCCATGTTTTGCTTCCTCAGAATGTTCTCCGGGGGGGACAGGTGGAGCTGTAACGTAAACCCAGGGCTTCCGCTGCCTCCTGCTAAATATAAGTCTTCCTTAAATTTACATCCTGTCTTTCTGCCAGAAAATGGTACTCAAGGCGGCGAACAGCAATGTCAATAATAATAATAAGGTTTTTTTCCCCTGCTCCAAAAGACAATGAGGTGGGAGGATAGGGTGGGTTTCCCTTAGGCGGGGAATCCCAGCGCCCAGCAGCAGCTGCCAAGAAAGCGCTGAGCCTACAGTATTTGGAATTTTAGGAGCTACTGAACCATGTTTATCTGATTTGCCAGTGTGATAATTCAACTCCTTTCGCTTGAATATTAAGTCCCTAACGTAGAGGATACATCTCGTTTTTAGAACACATACCTGTGAATACATGCCAGGTTCCCTTTCTTCTGGCCTTCAGGAAACAAGTAAGAACTATATTGTTTGAAGAGGCCTCCAAGAAACATCTTACCCCTTTGTGGATCCATGAATTGGATATTGATTTTGATTGGCCATCTAGGTTTATTTGATACAGTATTCTGGGTTATTAATATTTTCTTTGGATCTCATTATTTATGTCCTTATGGGCTGGGCTGAGGGGGTTGTTTTTAGCTGCCCAGAGTAGCACTTAGGCGCTAGATGGGCAAGGTATAAATGTAATGAATAAATGAATAATAATACACATGTAAATGCATGGGCATGAAGATAAAGGCAGCACAGGATGCACTGCACAACTTATAAATAAATGTATAGAATTGGTTATATATGTGCTGCCTTTCTCCTAGTATAGCCCAGATAATAAATGGGGTTTTAAAACATATAGAAATAAAAATACAAGTTTCAACAGAAATAGAATTAACAATAAAATATTCAAAAGATTAATAATTTAAAAACTTCTTTTAAAAACCATGAAAACCAAAAATATACAGTATTCTACTCTTTAATTCAATTTAATTGCAGAAGGCCTACATGCAAAATAATGTCTTTACTTATCCCTGGAAGGAGAATCGGAAGGGAGCCAAATTGGCCTCCCAAAGAAAGGCATTCTACAACATGAAAGCTGTAATGGAAAAGACCCTCTTTTGCATCTTCACTAAACGTGCCTGTGCAAGTGGCAGGACTGAGAGGAGAGTATCTCCTAAAGATCTTAAAAACTTGGCCTGTTCAGATATAGTCCTTCAGATAGCTTGCACCCAAAAGTTACAGTGCCATATAGTTTTAAAATAATTTCCCCATCTTTGTCCTAACCTGTTAATGGGGCATGTGTAAATATGACTATGATATAATAGTATCACTCTTATATCTGAGGAAATGGACTAGATCCATGAAAGCTCACATTAAAATATAGTGGTTTGTCTTTAAGATGCTCCCCTAGTGGGTGCCCAACAGAGGAGGTAGAGCTGGGAATCACCAAACACTGGTTTGTTGTTGATATAAATACAGTGGCGCCTCGCTAGACAGTTACCCCGCACGACAGTTTTTTCGCTAGACATTGACTTTTTGCGATCACTATAGCAATTTGCAAAACAGGGATTCCTATGGGGGAATTTCGCTAGACAATGTTTGGTCCCTGCTTTGCAAACCGATTTTCGCTAGACAATGATTTTAACAGCTCCCTCCGCACTTGCAAAACGGTTGTTTTCGGAATCTAAGCTTCGCAAGACAGCTATTTGAACAGCTGATCAGCAAATTGCAAAGCGGCTTTCCTATGGCCAATCTTTGCTAGACAACGACAATTCTTCCCCATTGGAATGCATTAAACAGGTTTCGCTAGACAATGATTTCGCTAAACAGTGATTTCAGTGGAATGGATTATCATCGTCTAGCGAGGCACCACTGTAATTTATTTTCTAAGAAGGCTGCCTTTTTTGTCAGAGTAACAATTACAATGGGTTATTTACCTATCATAAGAGTGATTGTAAAAGTGATAACTGAAATGCCTGATTACGTTGGTCAAGTTTGTATTTCTCTTTCCACTTCCCTGATATAATCCTGTTTAATTTTTATAATTGTCATTGCCAATGATGAAACAAAACATTTTTTGTACTATTAAAATAAATTAGCCTACTTGCACCATAAGAAAAAGATGCTACCTCTTTGTCTGAAGTGTCATATATAGAGGCTTTGGAGCATGTATGTGTACTGCAACAAGTGAGATGACCTGTTAGAGGGGAATCATCCTTTCCTAATGTAGTCAAAGAATGAAATGGATCACTATCTTGGCCCTTTCAATTGTTACAGGGAAGAAAATTAGGTCAAAGTAAAGAAAGAATACTGCACATACAAAGGAGTAAAGAGCTTTCAATTGTGTGTCATAGTAAAGAAGACTAGGCTGTGGAATATTAGAGGGTGTGGCTTGTTGAAGTCCTAAACATGGCGGGGTGTGGGATTCAGTTGAATTCAGTATTAAATGACACCATTTTCAGATCTCATGCGTCTAGAAATAAAATCTTAACAGGAAAGAACAGGAACCTAAAATGTAACTTCTCATTGCAGGGCAAGATCAGAGGTAGAACCAAAAACCTGATTAAAACATTATGGCCCAGAGGTAATGGTATTTTTTTTGGCAGTTTTTAAAATATTTTTAACTTGTTGCATTTTTACTTAGATTTCTGATAAATTATGTTTGTATTATACAGCTATCTAACATAATAACACCTTTATGAGAACAAGTTTGTGCAAGTAATAATATTTGAAAGCTGGCATTACTTTGAAATTCACCAACTGTTCCATATTGTAACACATTGAGGCTTAGTAGCGTTGCACATCTCATTAAGCAGATAGGCAAGAAAAACTTGATCACAAGCTCTCTATTGCATATATCAAGAGGAACAAAACACGTTCCAGCAGTTGATCTTTTTTTTTCTGCTGCTGAAAACCAGCTCCACAAGATATGTAATTACCAGTGCAGAGGCAACCTTTGTCTTTGCTGTGCTGTGGAAAATTTACATAAGCATACAAGGATACATTACAACTTGCTGGATAGCTTAGGTATCTAGCTGCAGACCCAGAGGTGGGGAGTTGGATTCCCCATTGTGCTTTGTGTGAGTAGAGCCAGCCTGTGTGGACTTGGGCAAGCTGCACCCAGAAGAAGGGAATGGTAAACCATGTCTGAGTATTCTACCTGGAAATTCCTGAAAAAGGGTCACCATAAGTTAGAATTGACTTGATGGCACATTATGATGATTTTTCTTTTCACTGTAGGAAGGAAGTAGAAAGTGGGCTCAACTGCTGTCAACAAGGTCTTTTCTTTCAGACATGGAACTATATATGTAGAACACTAGATTTCATCATCCTTTACTGTGTGCTTTCTTCACACAGTTAAGGTTACAGCTGGGGCATGAGGCATCATTTAGACATGATGGGATTACACAGTTAGTAATTGAGAATTTCTTTTGGGAGAATAATAATAAATAAATAAGCAAAAATGTTGTGGCACCTTAAAGACTAGTTGCTGTATTTTAATGTGAGCTTTTTGTGTGTGTATGAGAATGCCTTAATAGGCTCATTCAGTTTCTCATAATCAAAATTATTATTAAATTGATTCCTCTTTTGTAGACAGAAAAAGACATTACCAAATTCTCCTGATAGGAAGATAGGACTCTACAGAGTAGGTTCTGACTTAGTGCAAACATTTCTATTTTCTGGGCTCTCCATATCCTTATAGCACCCAAAACTCAACTTTCACAGCTTCCAGCGTTATATACCACATCTAATGTCACTCTACATGTATGTCATCCTGAGCCACAGCCCCCACGTTTCCAGACCCTATGTTCTCAAAGCTTGTGTTACAGCGTAGAAAGATGCGAAGTAATTACTTTTCAGCCTGTGTCTGATGTCCTTTCCCCTCACTATTTAGTAACTATAGCCACTTTAGAATATTAAGACATTTGAAGGGGCTTCTTCAAAGTCAGAACATGCAACCTCTGGACACATGACCTCAATCTGGTACATCTCTTCTTTTCAAAATTAACTGCTATGAGAAAGCAAAACAAGGCCCAAGTTCTCTTTTTTAATCAGAGGAACTAAAAATAACGTTGTTGTTAGGAACTTACGCAATACTGGATTTCTAACTGCCTGTGTACAGAGGCAGAAATACTAAACAGAAAACTAAAGACTTGATACCAGTTAAGACAATAGCATTCATCTATGAGATTTGAGCCTCGGGATGAATTTAGAGAGAGAGCGCACAGAGAATTAATTAATTAAATTAAATTGCAATTTGTAATGAAGATTTATTTTTGATATTCATGGGCTATTTATATGTATATATTTTTTCTTGTACGAGTAGACTTTGTCTAAAAGAGCGGGATAGAAATCTAATAAATAAATAAAAATAAATAAATAAACACCTGGCCCTTTTCTCGAAACATAAAGTCATTTCACAAGCTATTGCTCCCTATGATACTACTCAAAATGCTAAAAAAAACACTAAAAACCCAAAGAAAAATAATAAACAATACTACAGAGGCCAATATATTGTCAATGTGGCACTTGGCACTCTGTTAATACAAGTTTCTGGATTTTACTATGTTAAAGTTTAACTAGCTTTAGAAACACTTACCTTTTCTTCTACAGTCTCCATTTGTGAATCAAACATTCTAATCATATAAAATTACATTAAAACATTTGTAAGAAACATTATTTAAGTTTGGTTTCTTAATTGGATCCTAATCCACCTAGTAAGAGCTTCCGTAGTATCTGCTTCCAAATGGTAAAGAGATCTAGCTTTCACATTTAACTATATATGAGAAGGAGGGGTACAACAGGGAGGTTAATGACAAGCGACATCTATATAGTATAGTATTCCTAAAGTCTCAATGTGAAACGTAGGATTAATTGCTTGCTTGTAGCAAATGTGTGGAAAGATATCACTAAACTGAGGATTTGGTAAGATAATCTACTTACATGTATGTAACATGTAAAGTAGGACAAGTGGACTGAAATAAAATGTCATATTGCATCCACAAACTGAAATGGCTGAAATATATCAGCTGAACTGGAATAATGGCAGCATTTAAAAAAAAGACTTCTGTACTTTTATTAGCTCTATGGAAGAAAGGATTTTAGCAGTTTACCATGGCATCCACATTTGCTGTATACAACTTTTCAAAGTGCTTTTTCATGCAGCTATGTGCATGTCTTTTAATTATGTAAGCCACCTTGGGCCCTTTTAAAGGAGAAAGGCAAGGTAAAAATGATTTAAATAAATAATAAATTCTCCCATAGATATGCACTGCTTTCAGACTGCTGTGGCAATATTATATTGGCCATAACATGCAGATCCCAGCCTTTTACAACATCCTGAAAAACCACTGACATTGTGATATATTCATCAGCCCATACTGGAGCTTTAGGCTACAACTATATATTCAAATACTG
Organism: Pogona vitticeps; assembly: GCF_051106095.1. Lineage (NCBI taxonomy): Eukaryota > Metazoa > Chordata > Lepidosauria > Squamata > Agamidae > Pogona > Pogona vitticeps. The sequence continues at coordinate 318,280,363 of NC_135783.1, read as the reverse complement.
CTGGATTTACTGTGGGTATAAAATGGATGAATTCACATTGTTTTAAACTGATCACATGATGCAAAGGCCAATTTAACTCATTCTGGCCCTTTTGGCTCCCAACACAGGTATTTTTTTCCTCTGCCACTGACAACTTCTGCTTTTTTCAAGCCAGAATGATACCAATGAACTTTCCCCCATGTGATCAGTTGTTTCATTCTCTAAAAGCATGGGGAGTATGACTGTGGGAGGTATTCTGGTGACATACTAAGTTGGACGTGGTATTTTGCACAGTGGGAATCTTTTTCCCTAGTCACTCTGATGTTTTTTAACAAATAACCAAGTTTAGCACTAGATCACCTCAACACAGACATAAAAGAGAGAGAGAACGAGAGATATAAATCAATATGAAATAGAAATGACGTACAGCAGATTACAATGTTTCTGTGGTACTGTATATGTGTATGGACAACTTTTGAAACTGTCTATTTTCCCCAGCCCCCTTCATGGATTGCTGCCTTGTCATGGTGAATGGGCTTAAGTAACTCAGGGAAGCTATGGGCTATACCGTGCAGGGCTAACCAAGACGGACAGGACATAGTGGAGAGTTACGACTAAACACAATCCACCTGGAGTAGGAAATGGCAATGCCACTCCAGTATCTTTGCCAAGAATGCCCCATGATCAGAAACAAAAGGCTAAAAGATATGACGCTGGAAGATGGGCCCCTCAGGTTGAAAGGCGTCCAACATGCTACTGAGGAAGAGTGGAGGACAAGTACAAGTAACTCCAGAGCTAATGAAGTGGTTGGGCCAAAGCCGAAAGGACGCTCAGCTGTGGACGCGCCTGGAAGTGAAAGGAAAGTCCAATGCTGCAAAGAAAAATATTGCATAGGAACATGGAATGTGAGATCTATGAACCTTGGGAAGCTGGAGGTGGTCAAACAGGAGATGGCAAGAATAAACATCGACATCCTGGGCATCAGTGAACTAAAATGGACAGGAATGGGCGAATTCAACTCAGATGATTATCGTATCTACTATTGTGGGCAAGAATCCCATAGAAGGAATGGAGTAGCCCTCATAGTCAACAAAAGAGTGGGAAAAGCTGTAATGGGATATAATCTCAAAAATGATAGAATGATGTCAAGACGAATCCAAAGCAGACCTTTCAACATCACAGTAATCCAAGTGTATGCACCAACCACCATTGCTGAGGAGACTGAAATTGAACAATTTTATGAAGATTCACAACATCTTCTAGAACTGACACCAAAGAAAGAGGTTCTTCTCATTCTAGGGGACTGGAATGCTAAAGTAGGGAGTCAAGAGATAAAAGGAACAACAGGGAAATTTGGCCTGGGAGTTCAGAACGAAGCAGGGCAAAGGCTAGTAGAGTTTTGTCAAGAGAACAAGCTGGTCATCACAAACACTCTTTTCCAACAACACAAGAGGCGACTCTATACATGGAAATCACCAGATGGGCAATATCGAAATCAGATTGATTATATTCTCTGCAACCAAAGATGGAGAAGCTCTATACAGTCAGCAAAAACAAGACCTGGAGCTGACTGCGGCTCTGATCATCAGCTTCTTGTAGCAAAATTCAAGCTTAAACTGAAGAGAGTAGGAAAAACCACTGGGCTACTCAGGTATAATCTAAACCAAATCCCTTATGAATACACAGTGGTAGTGAAGAACAGATTTAAGGAACTCGATTTGGTGGACAGAGTGCCTGAAGAACTTTGGATAGAGGCTCGTAACATTGTACAGGAGGCAGCAACAAAAACCATCCCAAAGAAAAGGAAATGCAAGAAAGCAAAGTGGCTGTCCAACGAGGCCTTAGAAATAGCAGAGAGGAGAGGAGAAACAAAATGCAAGGGAGATGGGGAAAGTTACAGAAAATTGAAGGCAGACTTCCAAAGAATAGCAATAAGAGACAAGAGGGCCTACTTAAATGAACAATGCAAAGAAATAGAGAAAAATAACAGAAAAAGAAAAACCAGAGATATGTTCAGGAAAATTGGAGATATTAGAGGAACATTTTGCACAAAGATGGCCACGATAAAGGACAAAAATGGGAGGGACCTAACAGAAGCAGAAGACATCAAGAAGAGGTGGCAAGAATACACAGAGGAATTATATCAGAAAGATTTGGATATCCCGGACAACCCAGACAATGTAGTTGCTGACCTTGAGCCACACATCCTGGAGAGTGAAGTCAAGTGGGCCTTAGAAAGCCTGACTAACAACAAGGCCAGTGGAGGTGATGGCATTCCAGTTGAACTATTTAAAATCTTAAAAGATGATGCTGTTAATGTGCTACATTCAATGTGCCAGCAAGTTTGGAAAACTCAACAGTGGCCAGAGGATTGGAAAAGATCAGTCTACATCCCAATCCCAAAGAAAGGCAGTGCCAAAGAATGCTCCAACTACCGTACAATTGCACTCATTTCACACGCTAGCAAGGTTATGCTCAAAATCCTCCAAGGTAGGCTTCAGCAGTATGTGGACCGAGAACTCCCAGAAGTACAAGCTGGATTCCGAAGAGGCAGAGGAACTCGAGACCAAATTGCTAACATGCGCTGGATTATGGAGAAAGCCAGAGAGTTCCAGAAAAATATCTACTTCTGCTTCATTGACTATGCAAAAGCCTTTGACTGTGTGGACCACAGCAAACTTTGGCAAGTCCTTAAAGAAATGGGAGTGCCTGACCACCTTATCTATCTACTGAGAAACCTATATGTGGGACAGGAAGCAACAGTTAGAACTGGATATGGAACAACGGATTGGTTCAAAATTGGGAAAGGAGTACGACTAGGCTGTATATTGTCCCCTGGCTTATTTAACTTATATGCAGAATGCATCATGCGGAAGGCTGGACTGGAGGAATCCCAAGCTGGAATTAAGATTGCTGGAAGAAATATCAACAACCTCCGATATGCAGATGATACCACTCTGATGGCAGAAAGTGAGGAGGAATTAAAGAACCTCTTAATGAGGATGAAAGAGGAGAGTGCAAAAAACGGCTTGAAACTCAACATCAAAAAAACTAAGATCATGACCACTGGTCCCATCACCTCCTGGGAAATAGAAGGGGAAGATATGGAGGCAGTGACAGATTTTACTTTCTTGGGCTCCATGATCACTGCAGATGGTGACAGCAGCCACAAAATTAAAAGACGCCTGCTTCTTGGGAGGAAAGCGATGACAAACCTTGACAGCATCTTAAAAAGCAGAGACATCACCTTGCCAACGAAAGTCCGAATAGTCAAAGCTATGGTTTTTCCTGTAGTGATGTATGGAAGTGAGAGCTGGACCATAAAGAAAGCTGACCACCGAAGAATTGATGCCTTTAAATTGTGGTGCTGGAGGAGGCTCTTGAGAGTCCCCTGGACTGCAAGGAGAACAAAACCTATCAATTCTAAAGGAAATCAAACGTGAGTGCTCACTGGAAGGACAGATCCTGAAGCTGAGGCTCCAGTACTTTGGCCATATCATGAGAAGAGAAGACTCCTTGGAAAAGACTTTGATGTTGGGAAAGTGTGAGGGCAAGAGGAGAAGGGGACGACAGAGGATGAGATGGCTAGACAGTGTCTGCGAAGCAACCAACATGAATTTGACATAACTTCGGGAGGCAGTGGAAGACAGGAGGGCCTGGCGTGCTCTGGTCCATGGGGTCACAAAGAGTCGGACACGACTAAACGACTAAACGACTATGATTTTCCCCAGCATCCTGCAACACACAACCTTATAGTGAACCATAAACGGAGAGCTGGGGTTTGGCAGAGGGTGGGATTAAAAGAAGGGGAGCTGTAGTCTGTGATGCATATCCAACTGCATCAGATTGAGGGGCCAGTGTGGATACTGGTACCAAAGCAATCCAGAGTCTCTCTGTGATCTCCTAATCCGAATAGAAATGTAAAATACTGTAGGGTGTAAATTAAGCCTCAGAAAGCCAAATCATCCAGAATCAGCTTGTCAATGTAGTTGTAGCCTAATTCATATTTTAACAATCCCTGAAAAGGAAACTCCATAAAATATGCCAGCACAATATGAGTTGGGATGAGGTTTTAAGAAGATATTAGGTTGAATTTCACACTAAAATGTTTACTTGTAATTCTGTCTTACCCTATCGTGTGTTACAGAGTACAAAAGTAAAGCAACATGAACCAGCAATGTGAATCAGCAAGGCAGGTGAAACTGAGAGAAAGCAGAGCCTTTTTGTGTTTGTGCCAATTATAGGTTATTTTTTTCCCAATAAGTTTTGCATATTTGGGCTATCCTCCATTACTTCAGCATTTTGGTTCATTCTTTGCCAGAATTAGTTCTTTGCTACTTCATTTCCCAATCTGCTTCTTTCATATATTATTGTTTTCATTGTGATTGCGTGTTATTTTATACTGTTAATTTATTTCAGCCATCATTTAATATAAAAGGAGGGATCCATCATTAAACAAAAGGAATAAAATGGACATAGAATTTAAGTTTATGAATGCAAATTTAGAATAAATTACTATAATTTAAATAGAAATTCTCTTACAGTCTTTCAGATGGAAAACTGTCCTCTGCAAAAGTCTGTTTCAACCTTCCCTACATATTCCCCTCTCAATAATAAATTTCAGGGCAACTTTGTGCATACTGGAAACCTTAAAAGAGAAGGTTGTCAGGTGTCAGGTTTTGGCCTTGGTTTTTTTTTTTGGGGGGGGGGGGTAGTTTGAGTTTCAGGGTTTAGACCTGAAATCTAGTCAATAGTTTTCAGAGAGGTAGCTGGAACTGTCTGTTTCTGCATGTATGACAAAACAGAACAAAAACAAGTATTGTGGCACCTTAAAGATTTATTTCAGCATGAGACTTTGTGGGTTGTTTTGTTTTTGCTGTATATCCAGGAAATGAGATGCTGCTTACTTAGCAATCTAGATCTAGGGGTATGTTCTCATGGTTTCAAGAGACACTATTTGGATGTGCACAGAAGCATCCTTGTCCGTTTCATTATCTTACATGCTCTAGAACTGCTGGTGGAATTCACAAGTTAAGGTATATTGCCGGTCACACATACAGTATTTTTGTAACTGCTGATGAAAGATACACTTCCCCATTATATCACAATGACCCTGCCTGAGGTCTTAAGCTTTGGGAATGGCATGCAGCTGATCAGGCAACCTTACTGAAAAGGGAAGCACGGTTCCCTCACACTTCCTCTTTTCATGCTTTTAATAATCTCCCTCTGCACATGCTTACAATTGATACTAACAGAACTGCTGCCAATACAAAAAAAGTCCAGCTGAATTCAGTGAGGCTTACTCCCAAGGAAGTCAGCTTTAAAATTGTAAATGTATTTGTAACCAATTACTCTCTTAGGTATTAGAACCATAACTACAATTACTTACTTTATCAATATAAGTTTATGAATTTTTATTTTGAAAAACAAGGCAACACAAAGGAAGAAACTGCACTGTCTCAAATTGCATTCTTTCTTTTTTGCAGCCTGATGATATGGACCTGACCCTTGGAGTGGTGAAGGCTACCACTTGTCTGTTAGATCCTTGCCCATCCTGACTTATAAAAGCTGCCAGAGAGGGACTGGCCAAGTGGGTCCAAGGGGTAGTGAATGCCTCCTTGCAGCAGGGTAGGATACCAGCTTGTTTGAAGGAGACAGTAGTAAGACCGTTACTGGGGAAAAAAAACCCTCCTTGGACCCCACAGTACTGGATAACTACTGGCCAGTCTCTAATACCTCATTATTGGGCAAGGTGCTGGAGTGGCTGTAGTTTCTCAACTCCAGAGATTCCTGGATGAGACAGATTATCTAGATCCATTTCAATCTGGCTTTAGGCCTAGTGATGGGACAGAAACCATTTTGGTTGACTTGGTGGGTGACCTACACCGGGAACTGGACAGGGGGAGTGTGTCCCTGCTGGACCTCTCATCAGCTTTCAATACCATCAACCATGGTATCTTTCTGAGCTGTCTCTCTGGGATGGAACTTGGAGGCACTTCTTTTACAATGGCTCCGGTCCTTCCTGGAGGATAAAACTCAGAGGGTGGGGCTGGGGAACTCAACAAGAACACAGGCCAATGACCAGGGTGTCCCTCAGAGATCTGTTTTGTCCCCTATGCTACTTAACATCTACATGAAACCACTGGGAGAGGTTGTCCAGAGTTTTGGGGTTTGGTGTCACCAGTACGCTGATGACACCCAACTCTATCTCTCCTTTCCAATTAAATTCAGGGAAGGTGCCTTGGTTCTAAATCAGTGTGTGGTGTCAGTAATGGACTGGATGAGGGTGAATTCACTGAAATTTAATCCAGCCAAGACAGAGGTGCTCCTGATCAGTTGAAAGCCAGATGAAAGAATAGGGTTGCAGCATGTGCTGAATGGGGTTACACTCCCTCTGAAAACACAGGCATGCAGCTTGGGGGTGCTCGTCAATTCATCTCTGAGCCTGGATGCCCAGGTTTCAGCAGTGGCCAGGAGTGCCTTTGCACAGTTAAAACTAGTGCGGCAGCTGCACCCGTTTCTTAAGAGGTATGATCTGGCCACAGTGACACATGGCCTAGTTACATCTTGGTTGGATCACTGTAACACACTCTACATTGGGCTGCCTTTGGAAAGTGTTTGGAGACTTCGGAAGGTCCAAAATGCCACCATCCAATTGTTAACTGGGACTGATTACTGGGAACATATAACTCCCCTGTTATAGCAGCTCCGCTGGCTGCTGATCTGTTTTTGGCTTTCTAAATGCCTAGTTCCCATTATTCCCTGCAGTATAGCTAGGGGTAAGGATTGTGAGTGTAGTCAGAAACATCTAGAGGACGAAAAGTTTTCTACACCTGCTCTTTGGGAATCATCACAATATTCACAATTCCTTTCTAGTCAGTGCACCCCACACCATTAATTGAGAAGTCCAGCTTTTCTTCTCATGCACCAGTTAAGTACGCTACACTACCTGCTGTGATGAGAAAGATTCAAGGTAAGTTGGGGAGGAAAATGGATAACGACACATATTTGATTCCTTGAACAAAAACTGAGATACTATTAGATCCAACATATTCTGTTATGGGGTTTACCATTCCCTCAAAGTAATTGCAATTTATGAAATTTAAAGTTACATTGTGTTGTATATCTATATGGGCTATCAAGCCCATATAGATATACAACACTTCAGGTGCTAACACTAAATACAGTGATGGGATCACTGTGCAGCTGTGCTGTACTTGAGAAGTGATGCAGCATAATGCAAATGGTTATGACATATAAGTAAAAAAATATATACATAATAATGCAATTATCTAAACATTGAGAAAACAGAGTGGAAGATTGGCTTTGTGTAGATAGAGGGTGAGAAGAAAACACATATTATTAAAATAAACTATACCCATAATAACACAATTATTTAAATGCAGTTTAGAACATTAGCATTTATGGGAAGTGCTATAGGAATTAAATTTTTGTATTATATTGTATTTCAAGTTAAGTTCAGTAGTAATAAAGAGAAAGAACCAACTGAATGCATTTCTGATGCAAACAGATTCTATGGCCAAACTATATGTTAGGGGAAAAAATCCATAATTAGAAAAGGGACTTTCTAAACTTTTAACAGTTTTTCTCTGAGCAGAAGCCAGTAGGAATTAAGCAGCAATTACTCTTTGGATCACACTGAACTCAACACTGCTTTAAATTAGAAAACTATTAGGAAGCCATGGAGCAGGGTGGAGAAGAAATGCACTTAGAAAATGCAGATTAATATGTTAAAAGATATAGTCTGAAAAGCCTTAACTGGCAAAAAAGGTAATTGAAGATTTGTATTATCTGTCTATTGCACCTTGCTCTTATCATGCTAAAGCTTTAATTGTGATGTAATGGCAATGAAAAAGAACTCACCTTTTTCCTAAGAGATATCATAACTGAAAATCCAGATGCTATAAAGGCACACAAGTCATTTAAATACAGGATAATCTGAAATAGCCATTCCCTTTCTGCTTCTGTAAAAGTGAAGGAAAGGAGAAAACAGATGCTATAAGTCATCTTACTTGGATGTACATATTAATACTGAAAATATATAATACTAGTTTTTAGATAAAATCATATTGCTTACCTTTAATAAGAACATTGTTTTGGGTTAGTAGTTTTTCTTCAAGTAATTTTTCTTTTAAATTCAGCTGATGTTGGCTATTTTTTACTGAAGTATGTATTTTCTTTTCTGTATTTTCTGGAGGAATATGTTTTTCTTTCAAATTTTCACCATTGTTAAGTTTCTTATCTGCATTCAAAAGACAGTCTACCATGAGTTTTATCCACATTGGTGATACTAACAAATAGGTGTGAAGTGATAAACTATCAACAAAATTTTGGCATATTAGCCAAGCAAGATCCATCTGTAGATTGGCATCCCTTGACAGCAAAATGTGGATTTTCTCACCATTCCTTTGGGGTTGTTAGCATGCAAAAAAGGGAGCTACAGAAGCAAGGGAGTTACCAATTCTGAAATAGTGGGATCAACCAGAGGTTGACCATTGAACTATGGGAATTGTTTTCAAGATTTCTATCTAGATCTGTTTGGGATTTTTTAATTTGTATAAATGTTTGTTTAAATAACCCAATCTTAACCTAATATACACATTTCATCAATGTTGATGGATTAAAATAAAGACCATTAAGAAATCACAAAGCCATTAAATGATTGATAGCCCTTCTTTTGTACCAATCCTATTATGTGCCGAGATCCTATACTGTATTTGTTTTGGAGATGTTGCATCTTCCACAAGGTCTGAGAAAGTTAACTTGTCCATGAAAGTTCACATTGAAATACGTATAGCCATTAGTTTTTTAAATGCCACAACATTTTTGTTTTCTTTGTTTTATTTTTGTTTTTGCCTGATCTGCTAGCACAGACCAACACGGCTAACTCTCCTAAAACTTTCCAAAAATATGCTGGTCAAAGGAAATAATTATTCACGTTTTCTATTCTAAATTATGTGTCTAGTAACCTATAGAGAGATGCATCAGGATATTAGTACTATGCTCTTTGGTGGGTCATTATCCTACTGTCCTGTAACCTTAAAAAAGGCATAAGTTTCTTGTCACATTTTACACTAGAAATAAAATCACATCAATCAGATGGTAGTTGTTTTTAAGCTACGTTTTTTTCTTGCTTTTCAACTTTTACTATCAAAAGAGTAGTCTAATACCTGATTCTGCATTTTGATCTCCACACTTGTTTCTGATGTCCATCACAAGACTTTGTAGCTTGAGAAGTAAATATGTTTTCTTTTTCAAACACTCCTCATGTCCAGTGTTTAATTTATGCTCATGTTCCACTGAAGTGGCAGTTTGCCTCCTTTCTCTATAAATACCTTCACAGGGAAAAGTGGTGATGCCACAGTGTAGTTTTTCCAATTCTTGCTCCATTTGCTGCAGCTGGTGCCTTTCACACTTAGGTGCTTGATTTATCCTTTTTGATTCCTCAGTTAGTTTTGAATACAATTCATGGAAATCAGTGACAAAGCTGGTTTCTTTCAGGCCCAACTCTGTATCAATTATCAATTTACCATTTTTAGCAGTTTCCTGGAAACCAAGCTCTGCCTCTTGAATAGCAGATGTAACATCTTTTTGGTTGTTGTCATTTCTGAAGTCTGTGGTGGCAGATTTTTCCTGAGTGCTGTGTATTTGGACTCCTGACCTCTGTTCCATTATTGTAAAGTTCTCTAAATCACTGATAGCTTCTGTGCTCTGAACTTCGTGTTTGTCTTGCTCAAAGTCACTTCCTACTGTATCAACCTCCTGCCTGTCTGTTCTGATCTGGTTTATTATAATATTTCTGCTATCTGAATTTTTTGTAAACTCTTTGTTATACCTGTTTTCAAATAATCCTCCTAATAACCATGAGGTTTTACTAAAAATATTACTCATAACTCCTTCCTTGCCTCTCTTGTCATTTACATTCCCATTGCTCTGAGATGAAATTCTAAATTTCTCCACTTCTGTATCAACTATTAAGTGCTTCTTCGTATCAGGAACAATCTGACTTACAGACTTTTCCTCAGGACCTAAACTCAATATATTGCTACTTTCTCTATGTGATACCTCAAGTTGGGAAGATGAGATTGTTTCAGTGTCTGATGACTTATGTTGGGAAGGTGAGACTTCTTGATCACCTTTTAACTTCTGTTCATATATCTTCTTATATGTTAGACTTGGAGACACTTTACTTGAATCTATACCTTTATTAGACAAAGTATGTGGGCTAAGATAAGATGATTTAATTTGTTCTTCTGGATTGTGATAATAAGTAACTCTTACTGTTAATGATGAATCTCTAACTTGATCCTTAACAAATTGTTCTTCTGTTGTTTTGGAATCATGTTTCTCTTCATTGCCTATTCCAGCTGTTTCTACTTGTGAATCTTGAATCTCATTCTTTGATACACTATCAACGACAGAATTATAACTCAGTATCTGGCTGTCATTCCGAAATGCTTCTTGTGGTGTAGCCCCTGGTGATAATCCTTGCTTATTTAAAATGTTTATATTTTTCTCCTTTGTTTGTTTGTTTGATTCATGTTCTGCATTGGGCTCACTGTGTCTTTGTATGTTCTCAACAACTTTTGACATACGTTCTGAAACACACATTTGCTCTTTTGCCTCTTCTTGAGGAAATTCATTCAAACTTTCCATAGTGATTACACTTTTCTTCATTTCACCATGATAATAGTTGTTTATTAAAAAATCATCTATAGCAGCAGGTGATGCACTTTCTGGATTTTCTGCATCTGCCAGCTTTGTTTCTTCATAAATGTTTGTAACATCATTGTCTTGTATATGGCTCTCCGTAGCTTTTTCTGAAAGTAATTGTAAGAAAGACAGTGGGTCTGAAACCTGAATTCTCTTCATAACACTAGTATAATCTATGACAGGTGTATGGCTTTTCTCATTCAAAATTTTTGGAACTGAACATTTATTTTGTTTGCTGGATCTGGACTTTCTGTTAATAATCTTGCATGGTTGTGACCTTTGTAGATTAAATTTTAACACCGGTGTTTCATGTTGCTGCTCTGAAAAAGATTGCTTATTATCTCTTGTATTAGTAAATTCTTGTTCACCATCTTGAGTTACTTTTTCCTTGAGTTTCTTCTGACTGAATAGGGAATTTATTGTGTGCTCCAACAAATATTCTGTAGACTGAGTAGGAGGCTTATCTATCAACAACTGAACATCTTTTATTACATTTTCACTGTCTCCGTTTTGCTCTCCTGATGAAGGTAACAGAATATCTTTCTCAGAAAAACCTTCCTTCACAGTTGCTTCCTTATCTTTTTTCTGATGTAATTGTTTCCTTTCTTCAATGTCTTTGTTTCTCAGTAGTAATTCAACACTGTCTTCAGACAGGTTGTTTCCATCCTTTGTGTTTTTATTTTCTTGCATTGTTTGCAAATAATTCTTGTCTGTAAAGCTCTCAAAGCTAAGGTACTTTTCACATTGTTTTGATTTTTCTTCAGAACATACAATTTTCAGTAAGTCTGGATCTTGAGAAGAGCTGGAAGAAAATTGCAATGAAGCAGCATTCTGAGAACCTCCGTCCTCTTCCACTTTTGTATTACAAAAAATATTTGCTTTAAAATCAGTGTTGTCTTTGGAGGAATGTCCATTAACACCTACCTGAACATTGCTGCCATCTAGTCCCCTACTTATCTTCTTTACTTTGTTGTCTTCCATTGCTTGGGGATTTTTTGATAAAAATTGTTCTTCACCCTCTTGTATCACTGTTTTACCATTATCTGATACCGCAAGAAATATTATATCTTCAGTCAGAAAGTCCCTTGATTGTGTGAAAGTATCTGAATATTCTTTTGGACCTTTGGGAAAAAATAGTTTTTGTATTGCTGGGCTCCTTCCTGTTTTATCATTCATTCTGTCAAATGTTTCTCCTTTTGATTTCCTATCAAGATAAATTCCTGAATTCTGCAACTGCGAATTATTTACTTGTTCAGTCTTATCCAGCATGGCTGTTTCTCCATCTTCTCCTTTCATTAGGTCAGATTTTTCATGGGAATAAATGATTTTCCTAGTGTAATGCTGTTTATCTGATGAATCAACTAGATTTCCTAGCTCTAAAAGAGAGGCTTGTTTCACCTCCTGAATATGACCAAAATGTTTATCTTCTGTGTTAGAATAACCCTGTGCTTCCAAACTCTCCAAAGTACAATTCCAATGTAATTGTATGCACCGACCATTGGCACGTCTGTACCTGTATTTGGATTTAGACCTTCCTGACAGATTATGTGGCATTTGCTCTTGTGTTGATTCATCATCCTGTGTTTTCATTCTCTTTTCTTCATTACTATGTGTGGTTGAAGAAGACATCAAAATGTTTTCCTCAGATGTACTAACATGCCTGTTCTGTGATATATTTTCAATAATATGATCGTTTGAGAGAATCTGTTCTTTCCCCTCCTTATTTATGTCTAAAACTTTGTCTCCATTTTTATTTTGGAAGCACTCCTCACCAGGTTTTAGCGCCTTTTCTGCATGTGGTACATCAATTTTCTCTTTAGCTATAAAACCCTGAAAATTAAGTATGTTTGTAAAATAACTAATAGAGAAGAAAGACTGATGCTTTTGAGGATCTTCCTGATTTTCCACCCTTCTAGTTTGGGTACCTATTGGATCAAAATCTTGACCTATGCTATGAGAAGGTAGAAAACTATCTGCAGTTGATTCCTGTTGGCACATAATATCTACACACTCAGGCCCTGGCTGATTATCTGATGTACCCCGTTTTAAATCAATACTTCCATACCAACCTGACTGGTCCCTTGTTGTTTCTGACTCTTTTGTTATAGCTTTTGTATTAATATATTCTATAGCTTGATTTCCTGGTTTTGATTCCTGATTCACAGTTTTGTCAGCAAGATCAGTGGAGGTAGATTCAGCAACTTCATTTAAATCTGAATTTTCAGTTTGCTCATCTTTTCCATCTTCACTGGATACTGATTCTAGTATTTCCTTTGATGTTTCTTTGTTATATTTTTCTTTATTTTGTTCTTCAGAAGTCCCTGTTTCATCCGTTTGTCTTCTTCTGTGTTCATCCATCAAAGCTGATTGTGCACTTGGAGCTGATGGCTCTTCATTATTATCTGCTTTTTCTCTCCCTGAGAGTTCTTCTTTGACTTTGTTTTCCTTAGAGTAACCAAAAGTTAAAACATCACTTAGTCCCAGATCAAACCAATTTGATTTAGATGGCTCAGGATCAATAGGCTCGAAATCTCTGTGTCTCTCTTGTCTAGTTTCTGATAATGTGTGGTCATCAGTGTTCCCAGCAAAAGTGGAGCTGTCATAGATTTCTGGATCGTTTTCTTTGTTCAGCAAACCATGTTCTGTTTTTTTACTTCCATAATACAGCAGATCTGTCAATGTACTTTGAAACCAGCCAGAGGTCTTTGGCTCAATTTTACCCTCTTCATTTAATTTTTCAAAGTCACTATCCTCTGTGACAGTTATTTTTCTATGTCTGAATGTAATTTCTTCTGTAGTTTTGGAGGTAATGCTAGCAGCTTCTTTGTTTTCTGGACTTTCCAAACCAAGCCAATTGGCAAAGCCAGAAATAGTCCAGGTGGACTGAGTAGGGACTGATTTCAGAGCTTGACTGCTTTGTTCTTCCAGCTGATTAGTCTCATCTTGCCCAGTCTTGCCGTCTTTGAATTCTGAATCTGCATCGATTTCCAAAGAATGGAGGCCTTTAGATTTGCTGTCAAGTTCATATTTCTCAGGAGAAGTCTCTTTATATTCTTTTATGGGGTCAATACTGCTATGTTTCTGGAATTCATCTTCAGGCATTTTCAATTCAGAGTCTTTTTCATCTTTATGAAAAGATATATATACATTTCCTTCATCAAGATTATTATGCTTGTTTTCTTCATTTTCAAAGACATATTCTCCTCCATCAAAACAAAGGAAATCAGTTTCCTAAAAAATGAGAAAAAATTGAAATGAATGTATCACTGCTTTCTTCATATTTTACAAGCAGGATCAGTAAAGAGTCTCCAGTCTTCTGTATCATAATTATTTATATAACCACACAAATGCAATAAAGGCAAGCTATTATATAATTACCTTGGAAAATATATATTCATTTAAAAATATACCATGTTTCCCAGAAAATAAGATAGGGTCTTATATTAATTCAAAAAAAAAACATTGGGGGTTATTTTCAGGGGATGTTTTATTATTTTTTTCATTTACAACAATCTACATTTATTCAAATACAGTCATATCAACTTCTTTTGGTTGCTGCACAATGGTGGAGGGATGGGTTTCACTTAACTGGCTAATTTTTGGGGGAGGGCTTATATTATGAGCATCCTGAAAAATCATACTAGGGCTTATTTTCATGTTAGGTCTTATTTTGGCGGAAACAGTAGGTAGTATTTAAACCAGATAAATTATACTGTTTGATGAGACCAAGACTAGAGTTGGGTGGAGGGATGTGCACGCAATGGCAAATATTATACAGTGGTGCCTTGCTTAACGACGTTAATTCATTCCAGCGAAATCACTGTAGAGCAAAAATGTCGTAAAACGAAATTAAAAAGCCCATTGAAATGCATTGAAAACCGTTCAATGCGTTCCAATGGGCTGAAAACTCACCGTCCAGCGAAGATCCTCCATAGGGGTGGCCATTTTCGATGCCTGTAGAGCAAGGAATACATCCAAAAACACAGCGGGGAGCCATTTTGAGCACCCAGTGGCCATTTTGAAAACCCGATGATCAGCTGTTTTGATTATCATAATGTGAAGAATCGGTTCCCGAAGCAGGGAACCGCAAAGCGAAAAAAAAACATTTAAAACATCGTTTTGCGATCACAAAAACATCGTTGTGAAGCGGATTCGTCGTTATATGGGGTAATCGTTAAGCGGGGCACGACTGTACAAGCAGTTTCTTCCCTTTACTGGGTTGTCTGTCATGTGATCAGTGTAACAAGTATATGAGCAGTACCTGACTGATCACATGACAGGCACACTTCCAAAGGAAGAGAGGGACTGCTTGCATTATTATTGTTGTGTGTATGTTTTTTCCCCACCAGGATTCAGACCCAAGTTTGATACTCTGTACTTTTGAAAAGGAATGTTAAAGAATACAGTATTTTACCCAAATGTATCAAAATGACTATCTGTTAACAACAAATGAATTCATAAATCTCTTGTTAAAGTATAGGTTTAAACAGAGAAGTACAACCATAAATGTAAGACAAAATACAATGATCCCATACAAAATTTTGTCCTGTGCTATTTTAGTTGGATATGAGTTACTTGGTTGGATCCAGGGTTCCTCATATTTAGAGCAGAGTCACATAAATTCATGGGACTGAATTGGAAGTAATTATTAACTGAAGACACACTGCTTTTAAGTATGGTATCATATCACTGGATCACATCCACTCCTTAGTTTTACATAGAACTGTAGTTTTACCTTAAGAAATGGACACAACAAAGGAACAATGTTGTGCTTCCTGGGCACATGGAGGGGGTCACTGGACAAAGCAACTCTATTGTTGCAGCAACATCTTGCAATTTATGGTACGTAGCATTGCAGAAGTTTGTAACAGTGTGGATGGCAACAGCTGCTTTATAATAAAGGTCAAGCTATGCTTAGGGGAGTAAGCTTTCTTCTTTCTTTGACATAGCCCAACCTAGATCATTTGTGCAATGATCTAGGAATGCATGATCAGACCAGCCCTAGCTAGCTACTCTTTAGGAACTGCTGGGGCCAGCTACTGTTAATACACCTAGCCATCAGGAACATCAAAGATGTAAGGAATTATAAGAACTAAACAAAACAAATAAACCTTTGGACTTCCTTTATTGGTAGGATCCACAAAGAATTTAAAATATCTGTTGGCTAAAATCTTTTTGCTTCATGTAGTAAATTGTACCAGACAGCACAGGCCCATTGAACCAATGGAGATTTAGTGAGTGAAGTCCTCCATTGATTGAAATTGACTTACTTTATCTGCGATTTACTTTACTACAGTAAGTCATGGAATATGGCCATTTGAATTAGTGAAACTTCTGGAGGAGATGACTTACTAAATCCCTATTAATTCAGTAGGCTTACTCTAGTGCAATTTACCATTCTAGCCAAAAGAATGTTGGGCATTGTGATATCATATAATTTTACCTTAGTTGGAACTTCTACTTCTTTTGTGATTAAAACGTCTTCAATCTGGACAGCATCCATAGGGAAATATCCAAAATCTGTACCTTTCTATATATTAAAAAAAGAACATTTGGCTTCTTACCATATGAAACACCGTCCCTTTTCACTTAATCATTACACAGCAATAAACTCATGAGAAGAACCTTTGAATGTATTTATTTTATGCCAGTATAATAATAAAACTTCTTCCCTTAGAATTTCTTTCTTCATTTCTTAAAGGTAGTTATAAATCCTTAATTTGTGTCATTTTCACATTATTGACATTATTCCTCATGTTTCAGCCATCTTTAAAATGTACATTGAATTTAAATTATTTCTTTAACTAAAACTAAGATTCAAGGTAACTATCAAATACAGATGAAGTGCAAATATATAATTAAAAGAAGTCCAACTACACCCTTAGATCATAATATGCTTGTGGGTTAATTCTACATTAAAATATTTCCACAAGTAAACATTGTGTTTTATTCCTTTTAAAGTCACAATTTCAAAGCAATATTGTTATAATAAAGGTCAGCTACCAAACTACGTTGAGTTTCCTGTGAAAATTAAATAATAATAAATTGTCCTTTAAAAACTATGAAGCTTTAATCTTCAGCATTTTTGTGTCTTAAAATCTTCAATTGTAGTGATAGAATTTTAGTACTAAATTGCAGTTTATATCATTGCATAAATTGTTACCTTATAAAATACTTACACTTCCGGCCCATAAATCCTCCCTTTTCCTGGAAAGTTTGAAGTATACCATTATTTCTTCTCCAGTTTTGAAGTTCAAATAGCGGCAGTCAGGCCCTGTATAGTCTTTAATGGCTTGTACTCTGCTAATTGATGCTGGATGTGTGTAAAAAACAGAAGTTACCCTTGAAGATTCTTATGATATTAACCAAAGTGTGTAAAATAAAGATCATCAAATCAAAGCACATGTTAATCAAATCACATATTAGTGCATATCTCTTGCTATTATGTTTTCTCTCTGGCCACTAAATTCCTTTACAGCTCTGTGTCCAAGTGACCAGATTTGCACATAAAGCCTATGTTTACCTCCTGATGAGCAATCATAAAACAAAAACAAGCTCATTTGCAACATAGGTAAGACAAGAGCATGCTAGGATAAACAGATGTCCTCTATCTCTTAACAGAGCTCTGTATCTAATTATACTGTATGTTAACTGCATTAACTAGTTTCAGCCTGATTCAAACACAGTGCAATACCAGGTTAACAAACAGTGATGTAGAATGGATGACAGCATTGCTGTGGGGGAGAACATATGACTGTTTGCTCTTTATCAACATACTCCAAGCAGATTTTAATTCTAGAACTAGAGAGGAACAATACACAGCTCCTTAAACTCATGTTCATGCAACCAGCAAATCTGGCATGCCCTTCCAAAATAAATTAAGGCCTGGTTTAAATATTACCGTAAACATGACATTTTATATTAGTAAAAGATATCTGTACAAGATCCAATATATTCAGTGTCATGTATAACTGGCGTTGCTTCTGCCTGAGCGTGATTACACCACAAATCTTTGGCTTCAGATGACATCATTCCACTGTCTTAATTTATTTATTGGTTTATTTATTTTATAAATGTATATACCAGTGATTTTGTGTGAGACACTACTCTAAGCTGTTTACAAAGATAAAGTTAAACAATAACTCCATCCATCCATCAAAACAAATAAAATACATACATATATAAAATAAGACCCCAGATAATGGTGGACTCCAGGAAAGTAACTTCAGGTAGGATGCCCTTAAATGCTTCTTGAAATAATAGTGTCTCCAGCATCCTCTAAAAAGGTGGGAGGGAAGAGGCCTGATAAACTTGTACTGGGGCTGCATTCCATAAAGTGGGGACAAGGACCAAGAAGGCACACTTTCTGGTGACTATTTTCTTTGCCTCTCTCTCAGCATGGCAACCCAGAGAAGTAAGGATATGTTGTCAATATCCACACAACAGCACACACTAATGTGATGGGCAAAACTGGTTTAAACACTTAGCTGATGATTGACCTGATCCGTACAAATGCAACAAATATCACCTAACACCCCTGACACAGAGAACAATGTTGTTCAGGCATAGTTTTATTGCAAGTATCAAAAATGCCTCAATTTTTGTCTGCAAAATGGAGGGTGTATGGATGGTTCTTTAATGCATTTTTGTCTCTTTTTAATAACGATAGCTTTGATTTAACTTTACGTCTCTTAAGGAACTTAACTTCCTATGCCAATAAAGATTCCTGACTGACTGACTAACTTAACTTCCTTCTATTGCATTTGTTGGCTCCTTACTTCCCTTTTCTAACTCTATTGCAAAGTATTTGCAGCTTTTCTATCACTTCCTTTTCCTCCTGTGAATACGGGTTGGTTCTGCCAGGGGCGGTTCCGTTGACAGCGCGGGAAAAAGGACAGGAGGCTGTTCTTCTTTTCTAACAGAATCAGTTTTATTTGTGAACAAACTCAACTCAGCTGGCTCAAATGGGTCCATTAAACTCAACTCTGGTAACAACTTATAACTTCAAACTCGTGTGGTTATTTCTTTGTCTTTTCTTCTTACTAGGGGGCTGGCCCAAATCACTTCCGGTCGGTCATAAGGCGGATCGTTGTGGTCCGTACCCCGCAAACCGTCCCACAACATGGGTGTTTTGCCCAGTCCCCCTTCCGCTGACTCTGGAGTAAAGAGGGACTGGGACGGATCACCCACCTCCCCCCACGCTGATTGCGTGGGTAAACCACCACAGTCCATTCCAGGGGATCTACCTCTTGCCCGCACATGAAGAACTCTGGAGGTCCCGGTAGTAATCCTCCATCAACTTGTAGATTCGGGAATTCTTTAAGTAGTTTTAGAAAACTCTCTTGGCCCATGCTCCATTCTGTCTGGAGAGACCTATCCTTCCTGTCTGCTGGTTCGCTCTTTATCACTCTGAAACTTCCCGCCCTTTCGTCCCGTTATATCTTCCCATATAATCAAATCAAGCTCCTCCCCTTTCTTGTCAGCCAAACACACTTCCCTAGGTTGGTATACTTCCCTGTCATCCTGTTCCACTTCCACTAATATCCCCTCTACACACTCTTCTCCTCCTTCTGCTCCTTTGACTGTGGAGGACGGCTCACTCCCTTTCTCTCCTTCACACCTCCCTTTTTCTTTATTTTTTGTCTGTTTTCCAAACTTTCCCTACACTGTGCCCCTTTGTCACGCCAGTCATTTCCTTCCCCAATCTCTTTCATATCTTTCTGGGCCTTTTGCTGTCCTCTGCACATTATTCAATGCATCAGTAGATATTAAATAATTACAGAGTTGGAGGCAATTTAAACATTAGACCTTGAAACAGTGTCTCTGCCAGCTAGCAGTCAGCAGCTAATTTCACACTTTGTTCCACTCAGTAGAAAGCTGCACCAGTGTAGGAATGTAGGATTGTGCTGCTTTTGGATGAATGGCCGATGTGCAAGCAGACAGCGAATTTTCATTGTGAAGATAGTTGCACACACCACCAATGCTTGCATGGTTGGTGTTATTCCCATAGTTATTACATTGGTGGGACTATTGTATCAGTAGGATACTGGCCCACATATTTATTCGTCCAGAGTACTGTACATTTTTAATTCTGAAGTTTAATGAAGCTAAGGGTTAATCTGGAATTTGTCAACCTAACATCAACAATAGTTATTGGCATTTCAAAGCTGTTTTCAACAATTTATTCTCCTGGAGCTTAACATGTTGTCACATACATTAAAAAAAAATCTGAGTTTGTTCCTTAAGATTGTCCCTCTATTTAAATTATGATTTACATAACTTAATTTTTGTTGCTTATTAGATATCATTATAAGATTATCTTATTATTGGCTCTCTTGTTTAAATTATTTTTGCTGTTTCTTTGTCCTTTATGAAAGTGGATATCTGATAATATATATTAACCCACTTTCTCTAGACTATATTGTTCCTTACAGAATATATGGCATAATCCTGTGGATATTAAATTGAAAGTACATTACACTATATTCAACCAGGCTTCCTCCTTACATTTGTAAAATTTCACTTTATTCTTAATATAATTAGAAATGTTGGAGATTGCCACCCACTGCATCAGACTATTAGTTGCGTTATTCCTTTATGGCTAACTCCAGCTTTCCAGTACAGTGGTGCCTCGCTTAACGAACGCACCGTTTAACGAAGAATCACATAGCGACACATTTTTTGCGATCGCTAATGCGATCGCATTGCGACGTTTTGAATGGCAAAACATTGCATTGCAATATTGTTAAGTGTTTCGCTTACCGATTTTGGCATTGTGATGTTCTAAAAACAGCTGATTGGCGGCTCCAAAATGGCCGCTGGAAGAAAAAATGGCTGCCCGCTCCGTTTTCGTGCCCTGCCCTCGCTTACCGGGTGGCGAAAATGGCAGCCGGATGGGGGAATCTTCGCATAGCGGTGAGTTTTCGCCCCATAGGAATGCATTAAATGGAGTTTAATGTGTTCCTATGGGTTTTTTCCCCTGCATAGCGACGAATCTGATTAGTGACGTTAATCCTGGAACGGATTAACATCACTATGCGGGGCACCACTGTATTTGGAAAGCTTCCTCCATAGCCATATCTGGAGTTGCCCAGGTGGGATTTCTACTTGAAAAGTATATGCTCCATCACTGAACTATACCCACTCCTCCAGTGGCCTTGTAGTGCTGTGATTAAACTGTAGTATAGCAGTCAAGACTCTGCTTACGAACTGAGTTTGTTCCCAATAGGTTGGGACTTGAGGTTGACTCATCCTTTGACTTGAGGATGACTCATCCTTTCAAGGCTGGTAAATCAAATACCTGTCCTGCTGGCGGCGCAATGTGTAGCCTGCATAATTAAATTGTAAACCGTTCAGAGAGTGCTTTAAGCACTATGGGACAGTACATAAGCAGCACAGTTTGCTTTATCAAGTCACTTTTCCTTAAGCCCCAGTGTTTTTGCTAACAGTCGTGTTTGTGGGATGTGGTGGCATGGCAAGTTAAACCGCAAAGCCTCTGGGCTGCAAGGTCGAAAGACCAGCAGTTTGAATCCACGTGACGGAATGAGCTCCTGTCACTTGTCCCAGCTCCTGCCAGCCTAGCAGTTCCAGAGCATGGAAATGCAAGTAGATAAATAGGTACCACCATGGTGGGAAGGTAACAGTGTTCCGTGTCTAGTTGTGCTGGCCATGTGACCATAGAAACTGTCTATGGACAAACGCTGGCTCTACGGCTTGGAAACAGGGATGAGCACCGCCCCCTAGAGTCAGACAGGACTGGACAATTGTCAAGGGGAACCTTTACCTTTACTAGTGTTTGTGTATATATGTGTGTGTGCATATATGTGCAATATATGTGGATTTTTAAAAGATTTCACAATTTGTACTGAAGCAATGTGAAATGTGTGGCTTATTTTGACTCTTTCTGACTAGAAATGGGCACAAACCAGTGGTTCATCCTTTGGATGAACAGTTGTTGGTGCTTCCCAGCCCTGCCTCTTCTAGTGGGTAGCCACTCAGAGGCAGCACCTGAAGGAGGTGGAGCAGGGAAGCTGAGGAAAGCCTCTGAGTAGGCGCCTGCTGAAGGAGGAGCATCTGAGAAGTACCAAACCCCTTTTTATCTAAAGGATGAACTGGCATGAACTGCCAAAGCAACAGTTTGTGTCCATCTCTACTCCTGACATCTGAAATGATCTTGCTTTTATTTGTATCACACTTGTACACTAGATCGTGCTAGATAGTGCTGGTATCGAACACCCACCAACCTGCACATGTGTGCAAGAACTGCTTCCTGGGCTACCAGAACATGTCTGAGCAACCATTCAGGAGTGCATCTGGGTTTCTCTGAGAGAGGGATGTTGTTGTCATTTAGTTGTGTCCGACTCTTCATGACCCCATGGACCAGAACACGCCAGCCCCCCCGTCTAACTGTTGCTTCCTGTCCCACGTATAGGTTTCTAAGGAGATAGATAAGGTGGTCAGGCACTCCCATTTCTTTAAGGACTTGCCATAGTTTGCTATGGTCCACACAGTCAAAGGCTTTTGCATAGTCAATGAAGCAGAAGTAGATGGTATTTGTTGCTGCCCCCTGTACAATGTTACAAGCCTCTATCCAAAGTTCTTCAGGCACTCTGTCCACCAAATCGAGTTCCTTAAATCTGTTCTTCACTACCACTGTGTATTCATAAGGGATTTGGTTTAGATTATACCTGAGTAGCCCAGTGTTTTTTCCTACTCTTTTCAGTTTAAGCTTGAATTTTGCTATGAGAAGCTGATGATCAGAGCTGCAGTCAGCTCCAGGTCTTGTTTTTGCTGACTGTATAGAGCTTCTCCATCTTTGGCTGCACAGAATATAATCAATCTGATTTCGATATTGCCCATCTGGTGATTTCCATGTATAGAGTCACCTCTTGTGTTGTTGGAAAAGAGTGTTTGTGATGACCAGCTTGTCCTCTTGAGTCTTGACAAAACTCTATTAGCCTTTGCCCTGCTTCATTCTGGATTCCCAGGCCAAACTTCCCTGTTGTTCCTTTTATCTATTGACTCCCTACTTTAGCATTCCAGTCCCCTAGAATAAGAACATCTTTCTTTGGTGTCACTTCTAGAAGGTGTTGTAAATCTTCATAAAATTGGTCAATTTCAGTCTCCTCAGCATTGGTGGTTGGTGCGTAAACTTGGATTACTGTGATGTTGAAAGGTCTGCCTTGGATTCGTATTGACATCATTCTATCATTTTTGAGATTATATCCCATTAGAGCTTTTCCCACTCTTTTGTTGACTATGAGGGCTACTCCATTCCTTCTATGGGATTCTTGCCCACAATAGTAAATATGATAATCATCTGAATTGAATTTGCCCATTCCTGTCCATTTTAGTTCACTGATACCCAGGATGTCAATATTTATTCTGGTCATCTCCTGTTTGACCACATCCAGCTTATTTATTTATTTTATTTATTTATTTATTTATTTAATTTATATGCCGCCCACACTACCCAAAGGTCTCTGGGCGGCTTACAGCATTTAAAATAAAGATATGTACAATTAAAATACAATTAAAATATATATAAAATTGCCATCAGACCCACAGTTAATATTATTTCAGTTAAAAGCCTTCTGGAACAGGAAGGTTTTGACCTGGCGCCGAAATGTCATCAGTGTTGGCGCCAGACGAATCTCAGTCGGGAGGGCATTCCATAGTCTGGGGGCAGCTGCCGAAAAGGCCCTTTGTCTGCAAGCCATCCCTCTTACCTCCTTTCAAAAGGGCCCCCTGACTAGATCTTAACTGCCGGGTAGGCTCATATGGAAGGAGGCAGTCCTTCAGGTATCCAGGGCCCAATGTTCATAGATCTTACATTACAGGTTCCTATGCAGTATTTTTCTTTGCAGCATCGGACTTTCCTTTCACTTCCAGGCACGTCCACAGCTGAGTGTCTTTTTGGCTTTGGCCCAACCACTTCATTAGCTCTGGAACTACTTGTACTTGTCCTACGCTCTTCCTCAGTAACATGTTGGATGCCTTCCGATCTGAGGGTCCCATCTTCCAGCGTCATATCTTTTAGCCTTTTGTTTCTGTTCATGGGGTATTCTTGGCAAAGATACTGGAGTGGCTTGCCAATTCCTACTCCAGGTGGATTGCATTTAGTCAGAACTCTCCACTATGACCTGTCCGTCTTGGGGGTCTCTGCACGGCATAACCCGTAGCTTCTCTGAGTTACTCAAGTGCCTTCACCACGACAAGGCAGCAATCCATGAAGAGAGGATGGCAATCCATGAGAGAGGGATGGCATGCACCAAAGGGATAAAAACAAAAGTGAACAAAACTTCTCATGCATTCTAGAACTTGATGGCTTGTCTTCAGCAACAAGGACCTATAAGAACATGTGCAATGTATCTTTCTGCACACAGTGTATAGCAAGTACACAGACCCCATTCTCACAGGATCAGTATAAAATATAATGTAATTCATGCAGTACACAAGTGTCACAAGTGAGTCAGAATGTGAACCCGCGATTCATAGTGGTGGGCCTTTTATATTAGTATGTACACATACATAACTCAGTCATATACATGTTTACTCATAAGTAAATCCCACAATATTAATGACTCTTACAGCCAAGTAAAAATGACAAATATTGCAATATTAACAGCACAGTTGTTGTTGTTTAGTCATTAAGTCATGTCCGACTCTTCGTGAACTTACACTTACAATCCCACCCAAATGGCTTCCCAGAAGTACTTCCTCTTGTTTTAAAAAATACAGATTAACTTTCTATAGAAGTAATATTTTATTTAATTTATTAAATTTATTAAATTTATTTATTTATTTATTTAACTTATATGCCGCCCACACTACCCGAAGGTCTCTGGGTGGCTTGCAACATTTAAAATACAATAAAAAGGCAAAATAATTAAAATGCAATTAAAAACATATACTCTAAAATTGCCATTGAACCCACAGCTGATATTATTTCAATTAAAAGTCTTCTGGAACAGGAAGGTTTTTGACCTGTGATTTTACAAGTGATTCTTAAGATATATAATGTGCTTTCAAATGTTTGCTGTACTTTAACTTTTTTATTATTAATTTTTAAAAGGATAATTTAAAGCAGAGAGAACTTTGTACTTACTTTCACATTCTGGATCGCCACATTTTTTCTGGTCTGACAACACCTTTGTACTCTTGATGTTTATTAGCAATGAAAGAATGAAAAGTAATGTTCGGGTATCCAAAATCCCCACCATCCTAAAAAATTATAATGTTAATCCTTAGAAAAGACTTTTCAAATCGAATTGCCTGGTCAATATTCACACCCGTATTCAAACCAATTTTTTGTAATTCCAACTAGCTTTTAAGTACGTGTGCAGAAATGCCCTTTCAACAATCTGCAGAGTTAAGTGTCCTGATTAAGTGGCTTAATTATTAACATCAGCTTTTTGAAATACCTCCCTCCCATCTCAAGCAACTATTGACACACAACAGACAACACAACACTGATACAGACATGGACACCAAAACCTGCTAGGAACCCAGATGCCAGCTCTGGCCTCACATCTACTCCAGCAACACAGTTACAGGCCCCAACAATGTTAGAGACAACATTAGGGTATGTTTACTTGTTCCTCTGCTAATGTGAGCTATGCCATCCTTTGCTAACAATGCCCTTCTGCACTCTACACAGAACAAACAGGACAATCTCCACACCAAGAATTAAGGGACCTAAATCTGACGTCAGAAATGGCAAGGGAGAAAAGCCTGATTCAGAACATTTCAGTCTACCTGGGCATTATTTGAACAGCCTTGAAGTAATTGTTTTTGCATGGTGGGGAATCTACAAAACAAGACTTGAAAGAGAAGCAGTTGAGATTTATACAGTATGTGGATGCTGGAGCACTATTTGAAATTAGTCAAGAGTTCGTAGGTCATTTCCAAGTGTGAAATCTTACATTAACTCCCAGTTTGCCACATGCATCAACAATGCTACTGTTACCTTGTAGACTGAAAACTGACATTATTTGCAGCCTTATAGCCTATTCATTTACTAATAAACTATTGTGACCTTGTTATCTCAGTCGCCAGCTGGTCATAGAACTATATATAAATATGATAGTCCTAGTCTCCCTCTTGTGTTTGAAGGAGTGGATCACTGAAAGTTCACATTAAAATATAGCAGTTATATTTTATTTTAGTCTTTAAGGTGCCATGTCATTTTCATTCCCCCCCAATATGTTTGAAATAAAATAGGTTATTTCAGTAAGTCTACACTAATCCACATTTCAATAAATTTATTTGTATAAGCAAATAATTGGCACGCCGTGTAGAACATTGTAGAGAGCCTGGTCACCACCATTACTTTGATTGTACATATGTAGTTTGATTGTAAAAGCAGCAGCGATTATCTGGATTGCTGTATATGTTGTGGAGAAATGGGATCCTAGATGTTAGCTGGATTAGACCCTCATGGCGCAGTGGTTAAACCGCTGTACTGCAGCCAAAAGTGTGCTCACGACCTGGGGTTCAATCCCAGGTAGCGGCTCAGGTAGTTGACTCAGCCTTCTATCCTTCCCAGGTCGGTAAAATGAGTACCCAGCTTGCTGGGGGGGGGGGGGGATGTATAGCCTGCGTAATTAACTTGTAAACCACCCAGAGAGTGCTTGAAGCGCTATGGGGCGGTATATAAGCAGCACCCTTTGCATTAATTAAACATACTGTCATTTCTCTGAAGCAAATGACAGTGCGAGCCATGGCAAAGTTAATCTTGCTAGAGGTGTAATTTTTCCCCAGCATCCTGATTTTCAAAGAGCATCCTAATTTTCAAAGGGCCTTTAAAGTCATTGAGAGAGTTATGTACTCCCAGGGCACGTCTGAGAGATGTTCCTTTTGGTCACATGTTATTTAGCTCCCTGTTGCATCCAAAGGGGATTACAAGCCAGTAGCAAAATGGGCATTCTGTTTAGGAGCTTTGAGTTGCATATTCTTTGTCCCTTCCCTGGAAGCTCAAAGCATGAGCTAAAAGAAAGATGTGGGGCTTGCTGGCTGGTGGCTTACTGCATAATGTATAATCTTGGGGCCTTAGTTTCTTGTTTTGTTATCTGTATCCATATTTTTTGTAGCTTTAAAATGATCCTTTTCCACTGGCAACAACCTGTTTAATTCTATTATTTTTCTCTCTGTATTCTTTCAGTAAACTTTATAAGCAAGTCTGGTTTGCCATCTAACAGAAGCCAGGGTGGTGGTAATTTAGATCAATCTTAACCTCCTTGATCACTCTGAAGGGTACACAATTTGGTAAATGGTCCCTTGAAACCCCAAAAATCTGGGGTAGTGGGAGCTAACCAGAATACGGAAACCTGCTCAGGACTTCCAGATGATTCAGCCCTGGGGCAGAGAAGGCTTACTCTGAAGCTGGGTGGAGAATGGAGAAATGTTTATACCTACTTTTGTAATACGGTAGTTGATGGATCTGACTGACCATTTGTAGAGAATATAGAAATATGTCTTATACTAAGCCAGGTAATTTGTCGTTTTAGCCCAGTATTATAAACTTTGTTCAACAGCCAGCTTCCCAGGATTTCATGCAGGATTCTCTCCTAGCCTTACCTGCTGACTCCCTGGACTCCCATCCAAGTACTACCCAGGCCTGATCCTGCTTACCTTTTCAGATCAGGTGTTCAAGTGGATACAAAAATATACCACCTGCTTTATGTAATATCATGTGAACCTGCCCCAATGAGGTGGGGAGCCCAGGAATGGGGACGAAACAGCAGACTGTAGTAAATTATCAAGGTCAAGGCTAACAACTTCCCGCTGCATTATCTCTTCCATGAGGACTGACATGTTTTGAATGCCCCATCCTGTTTTAAAGTGGCAGTAATGTGGAGTGTTACAAGGTGTCATCTTAAATCCAGAACTAGTGGCAATTGGCCTTTAATCCTGGTGAACTGCAAGGGGTGGAGGTTGAACTAAAACAAAATATAATTGTCATATTTCATTGTTGTTGTTTAGTCATGTCTGACTCTTTGTGACCCCATGGACCAGAGCACGCCAAGCCCTCCTGTCTTCTACTGCCTCCTGGAGTTGAGTCAAATTCATGTAGGTAGCTTCGATGACACTGTCCAACCATCTTGTCTTCTGTCATCCCCTTCTCCTCTTCCCCTCACACTTTCCCAACATCAGGGTCTTTTCCAGGGAGTCTTCTCTTCTCATGAGATGGCCAAAGTATTGAAGCCTCAGCTTCAGGATCTGTCCTTCCAGTGAGCACTCAGGGTTGATTTCCTGCAAAATGTAGGTTTGAACTTGCAGTCCAGGGGACTCTCAAGAGTCTCCTCCACAGTTCAAAAGCATCAATTCTTTGGTGGTCAGCCTTCTTTATGGTCCAGCTTTCACTTCCATACATCGGTACTGGAAAAACTATAGCTTTGACTATGCGGACCTTTGTTGGCAAGGTGATGTCTCTGCTTTTTAAGATGCTGTCTAGGTTTGTCATTGCTTTCCTCCCAAGAAGCATCTTTTAATTTCATGGCTGCTGTCCCCATCTGCAGTGATCATGGAGCCAAGAAAGTAAAATCTGTCACTGCCTCCGTATTTTCCCCTTCTATTTGTCGTATTTCTTAGGCTACTTTTATTTCCATACAATACACAGATCAGTATTGAAAGTACAGATGTTGATTTGCACTTAAGCTACCCTTATTTCCTTTACCATGATACAAAAATCTTGTACTAAGCGTGTACTACCAAATCAATTTCAACTTATGGTGACCGCTTCCAGGGATTTCTAGGTAGAATACAGACATGATTTATCATTCCCTTCTTCTAGCTCAATTGGGCAGATTGTAACTACAAAGGCTGACTCTTTTCCAGGAGGCAGTGAGGAATTAACTCCCAACTGTTGGTTCAGGAGCCACGTGCTCCATCTCACTGGACTAATTTTAAAAAATAATTACATACTGTTAAGTCAATTCTGACTTATGGCAACTCTCCAGTTTTAGGTAGTCAGTACTCTAAAGTGGCTTACCATTCCTTCTTCTGGGTGCACCTTGGGAGTGTGCTGCTTGCCTAAAACTACACAAGCTGTCCCTACTCTTTGAGCACATAGCAATGAATTGAATCCCTCCACAGCCAGATATTGAGCCTATCCAGTCAGAAGTACCCTACACAGATCTTAAATAGTGAAGCCTTCTTTCAGGTAATGCAGCATTGTCCTGCTTTTATCACAATAATCTAAAGTGAGAACTAGTGACTTTATCAAGATCCTCTAATGTGCACCATGGCTAAGCAACAATTTGAATCTAGCTCTCCCTCATCCAGGTCCAACCTGCATGGCATTTTCCATTGGACTGTATTGATTCTATGAAGGCTTACACAGATGTGTACATTCAGTGGCTTTCAAGCAAGGGTGCAGAGGGCTGTAGCTTTAACATATGGTGTGCGCGCATATCAACTCACCTTTTCTTTTCCAAGATAGCCTGCCTTTTTTTCTCACCTCTCTGATAATCTCTCAACTGTCTTTTTCCAACTCCTCTTTGGCCAAGATTCTTTCCCCTTCTATTTCAAACCTGCCCTCTCATTGGTCATCATAAATTCCGTAACATAAGAACACCCCACAAAAGGCCAATAGTTGATATAGAGGGGAAAAACTCAGTTGTTTTGAATAGTACTCTGTTCTTTCAGGTTACTGTCTATTTCTAGGCAGCTGTCAGAGACAGTACTGAATATGCAGTTTTTCTCAAGACCCGTGGAAAAACATCCAGGGTGTGTGGGGGATAACCATATTAACAAATTTATAGAAAAGCAACAATCTTGTGTCACTTTAACAACTTAACGGCTGAAATCTTGTTGCTTAGCATAGCAGGCTGCAACTAGAGTAAAACCACTGAATCGAATCATTGGGGATTTGGTGAATTCTCACCTCCATACATTTCACTGATTTAGAGGGCCTACTCTAATGGCAACCTACTATGCTAAGCAACTGGATTTCAGCTACTGTTTTATTTGGCACAGGTTTCTGTGGACTACACCCCACTTCCATCAAATGCAACAAGCTGTAAAACACAAAGCTGATACAATAAACAAGGTGTCATATGTCATGGTTTAGGTTATTGAAGCTAGAATGTAATTTCTTAATGGGATTTGTAGTCATGGTATGGTATAGAAGGAATCCATCTTAGTCTGTGTGTCATGTAACTAGATGCTTCGAGAAGCTGTTTTCTCTTAGAGCTAGTTGGAATTTTCCATGTAGCAAGCTTGGCCAGAAATGATAAGGGCCAAAGACACAACATTGAGAAAAATGTCAACAACACCTGCACATCCCATGAGAAAAGGAGGTGGAGAGAGATGAGACAATCCTTTGTCCTGATTGGCTTACGTCAGTGGAGAGTGAAGAAGGTGGTTCCAGCATAAGAAAATGGCAGGATGGTGACAGAGAGAGGCTTTTTGATCTTTTTGGATTTTACCTTGGATTTTAGATTTTTGAATGGACTTTTGTTTCCATTGCTATTGCAAGGATGTGCTGTAGTTCATAGCAAAGGATAGAGAAAGGGGGGGGCTCAGCCTTATCCACCTTTCTAGCTATTAGTTTTCTTATTTTATTTTTATAGTTGGGATTTGCTGTTTCTAACTACCTAAGTTTATGGAAATGTATTTGAATGCTATGCTTTGCAACAAACTGAATATCTCTAATTCTTTATTTTTCTAATAAAACAATAATTCATAAAAACTTACGTTTGGTCTCTTGAGAAGATAACTTGCTTAATTATTTTTCTTTTTAGGCCACAAGTATGCTACTGAGTCCATTTAATTATCTGAGTTTTGCTGGTCTTGGCAGACTCTAAGACTCATGGTTTATCTTTGGTTTTCTCAGTTAATTCTTAATTGGGAACAGACTTGGGAAACAGGGTGTCAGTGGGACGGCCTGGCTGCAAGAAGGACTCATTACAGCTTTGACAGGAATATGCTGAACCCTCAGAACCTCTTTGTTCCAGCCTCAGCATTCTCTTAGGCGAGCTGTGTGCTTACACCATAAGACTGTTGATTGTTTCAGATATATGTTAGATGAGCTAAACTTGGTCTGAACCCAACTGCTGCTCTCAAAACAGCGTCCACATAAAACAGTAGAGAATAGGACTGTATTGAATGCAAAGAGAGCAAACTGCAAGACTAGCAGCCACATGGAGCCGATCTGTGCTACAAAATATAATACTCTAGGACAGTGGTCCCCAACCTTGGGCCTCCAGCTGTTCTTGGGCTTCAACTCCCAGAAATCCTGGCCAGCAGAGATGGTGGTGAAGGTTTCTGGGAGTTGTAGTCCAAGAACATCTGGAGGCCCAAGGTTGGGGACCACTGCTCTAAGAAACAGTTAATAATACTAGATACAATTGCTTTCCAGTCACCAGTCAGGATTATATAGCATAGAATACCTTTTAATGAAGGTCATATATACAACAAGGTGGGTACTAAAAACAAGATGACTGGTTGTCCTTCTAGTGCACATGTATGCATGGGCTGAGGAATTCAATTCGTTATTTTGTATCAGGTGGCCAACAAGTATAAACACTTTATTAACAAACAGTAAATACAGAATACAGGAAATAGTACATAAAGCTACCTTTATTTGGACTTTTACAGGACAGGCCAATGTATACACTTAAATTTTATAGAAAATTTAAAAACAGCAAGTCACCTTTTTAATACTAGCTATTTTGCCATTTACTTGCTTTAGCTGTACAGAAATGCAAAGTCTGAGTTTAGTTTCCCCATTCAACAGTATTCATAAGCACAACAGACATGTTAGTCCCAGATTAATTTAACAGTATAATCCATTGTTATTGGCATGTAAAGGCTTTTAGTCAGTGATGCACAATAATTGAGTTTAGAAGTTGACCGCACCTTCCTGCACTATACAGCAAAGCACTGAAGTTAATGGAATTGCAAATTTAAAATTCTCTAAACATCACCCTAGCACTAGAGGGCAGGCATGGCTTGCAGTAATAACTACAGGAATTTCCAAACAGGTTTTAGATGTCCAAATAATTAAAACTGGCCTGACATACTTAGTTTGCTCCCATATATGAACAGTTCACCAAACAACATTAGTAAAGCCTAAAATAGACTTGTATAGTGAAAACACAGAAAAGAAAACCCGGATTATGCGCAGGTGTGTACTCCTTCATGACTTTGGAATTGAAATTGTTAGCAATTAGGAGAGTTAACAGGCAGGTTAACAACTCTATAAATTTTGCAAATAAAGGGGAAAAGATTTCTATGCAAGAGGCACTCTCAAACCTCGTAAAATGGACATTTATTTTTACAAAAAACTTATGATACAGAATCAAATCACACAACTGTAATGGTGTATCTATTAAAATATACAGAAACTCCTAAGTACAGAATATTTAAAAAGATGAAGGAGCTGTCCCTCCCTTTATTTGTACATATCTGTATCTTCACATAATTTGACAAGTAACCTTTTACAAAATCATGTAAAAAGCACAAGAGTTGCCTGGTAAAGTCTGTATTTCTCAAATAAAAAAAAAAAAAAAAACAGCATGCAATTAAGGCAGCCTTTTCTTCCTCACATGGAATCCTTTCACTCAAGTAATCTTCTGCTGCAAAGATTAGGCTAGGGAGCCTGGTCTCTTCTGTCAACGCCTTTTGTCTTTCCTGTCTGATTTACGGTCTCTTTCGCTCCGTGAAGTTCTTTTGCCTGACCGACTACTTTCTGATATTGACCTCTTTCTGTCCGACCTTGAACTTTTATCCTTTGAGTCTTTTGCATCTCTGCTTCTACCTTTCGAAGACTTGTGACTTCTGTCTACTCCTGAATTATCCCTTCGCTTCCGATCCGCACTTCTCCTGCGCTTTCTATCCCTATTGTGCCCACGCCCTCTGCTTCGACTTCTGCTCTCACTGCTACTAGAACTACTGCTACTTTCTCGGCTGCTAGTTCCGCTACTGCTGCTACTGCTGCTGGAACTACTGCGACTACTACTGCTGCCACTGCTGGAACTGCTGCCACTACTACTACTTGTGGAGCTAGTACTGCTAGTGCTACTGCTAGTACTCCGACTGTGACTCTTGCTGGTTTTGTTCCTTGCTCGACCCCTGCTCCTACTCCTTACCTTACCTGCCGCTTCTACAGTTACTGCCTGCACTGGCTCTGCCTGAATTTCAGGCAGTTTGTCAGGCACTGCAGATTCATCTTTGTCTATCTGAGGCTCCTGATCTTGAATGGATTCCAACTGCGGTGGAGGCTGTGGCTGAACCACGGACTCTGACTGAGGCTGGGCCTCAGCCTCTGATATTGTGGGAGTGGACTCAGACTCCTTTTCTTCCGCCTCCTCTGTTTCAACTTCAGCTGCAACTTCACCTTCTGACTTGCTGGCTTCCTCCTTTTCCAGGGCAACAGGCCCTTCCTGTTCTGGTTGGATATTACACTCCAGTTCTGGTTCCACTTCTTTGCTATTCTCATTTTCTAGTGGTTCTACATGATCTGCCTCACTAGTTTCCATCAGATCTTGTTCACCATCTATTGGCAGAATATCTTCCCCATCTTCTTTCACTAACACAACATCCTCCTCCTGATTTTCTTGGTGCCTATCATTCTCTTTCACCTCTGCTCCTTCTGCTGCTTTAACCTCCAATTCCTCTTTCTGTTCTTCCTCCTCCTGTTCTATCTCCCCATCACTACGACTAGCACCTACCTCTTTTTCCTCCGCTACCTCTTCCATTTCTACATCATTGCTCTGATTACCTGTCTCCATCTCTTCCACCTGCTGAACCACCTTACCCTCTTCCTGCTCCTTGTTCTGGTCTTCCTTCTTTTCTTCCTTCTTTACCTCCTGGTGTTCTTTTTCCTTCATAGATTGCCGTCTGGGCCTGGCCTCCATTTTGTTTATTTGCTCAGCAAATTCAATGCGCCTATTTTCAAAGAGTGCTGAAGAATGAGAGAACAAACAGTAAACTTGCCATGTGTAGCTAGAAGAATTTCAGTCTACTGACAGACCAGCTGAGCCATTCCATGCAATATAGTCTGCAGAAAAATCAATCCATACAGAAACT
Source organism: Pogona vitticeps (assembly GCF_051106095.1). Lineage (NCBI taxonomy): Eukaryota > Metazoa > Chordata > Lepidosauria > Squamata > Agamidae > Pogona > Pogona vitticeps. The sequence continues at coordinate 318,246,616 of NC_135783.1, read as the reverse complement.
TCAAATGTGCACAAATTCAGCATCATGTGCCAGCACCTGTGTGCATTTTGCAACTGTGTTCTTTTTGAAGGAACTCACTGCTCCCACTAGCTATTGAAGCTTTATATTTGTTACTGGCAGTGAGAATTTTAAACCAAATGACAGCTTCTCTGCTGTACATAACTTGCAATTAGCATTCCTACTTTCCCCCTCTAGTGATTCACTATTGAAAATTTGCATATATTTGCATATAAACCAGCATCCATTTAACACTCACAACATACCGTTTAACTTTTTTTGAGAATCCTCAAACAGCTTCTGAGTAGGAGGACACATTCTGCCAGGAATGTAGAACAGATGAGGCTTTGTCTTTGTTCTTATGTATTTAATTATTTTGGCATTATGTTCATTCCATTCTTCTTGCTGATGAAAATAAATTATTAGTTTCTTCAGTATCACACAAAACACAAATGTCACACAATAGCTTCTAAATTCAGACTCACCAACTGAGCAAGTTCAACTTTTTGTTCTAAAAGCCGCAGTTCTGTTTGTTTAGCACGTCTTTCCTCAAAGAGTTCTCTCCTTTCATTTTCAACTTGTTTTCTCTCTTCCTCTGCCTGTACTTCAAGTTTTTGTTCAATTTCTTGCCGTCTTTTTTGCTGAGTCAGACAAAAAATCAGATTCTTTTAAGAGTAGCATAATAATAACATTATCACTAATTGTACAATTATCACAGTATGCATATTTAATTAAATAAAGGTTCAAAATTAAATCACTATTCCAAATGCTATTTGGCTCAGAAAATTCCCTTACCATGGAGAGCCTCTCCCAATTTTGGACCAACCAACAGAAGATGTGAAAAGGGTTCTTCAGTTAAACAAGCTACTTCTAAAAAGCAAAGTACTTGGTTGGGTGTTGCACAGAGATGAATGCATCCTTTCCAAAGTCTTGAGATAGCCATATGCAGCCCTCAGATCACTACAGGTTGCCCATCTTGTATATGACTAATTCATTCTCCTTGGGTGCCATTCAACATCATGTTCGTTTATGGAAACTTTCTCTGCATCCTCTGTCCCCCAGATTCTTCAAGCCTCCTGGAATTGTTAGAGCATAACGGAACCCTTCTGAATGAGCTGAACTGTGGCAAGCAACTGAACGGATGAGAGATCTCTGGAAAACGCCCAAGTCTCAGTCACTGGCAGGAGGACACTACTAGATATAATTCATAAACTGAATGTGTCGTTCTGATCTCTGTGATCCTGGAGGGAGATCAGCAGCGCACATGTTGTGGTTGCAGACGCAACTACTAATCCCAGAGGTTTATATAGCCTGGTGTATACTGTGCTAGACAGGATTACACTCCTCATGAAAACTCAGGCTGGAAGCTTGGGTGTTTTCCTGCATTCATCCTGGATACCCAGATTTCAGTGATAACTAGCAGAACATTTGCACTGCTAAAGCCAGTGTGCCAGCTGCATCCATTCCTTAATATGTCTGATCTAGCCACAGTGACACATTAATCGTGTCTAGTTTGGATTAGTGCGACACACTGCATATGAGCTGCCCGAGGAGCATTCAGAAATGTCACCAGGTCTAAATTCTTAAGACAGTCTGCTGATCTTTGTTACTTCACCTGTTGGCTGCCAGCCAGTTTTGAGACCCAATTTCATATGTGTTACAATCTATAAAGCCCTATATGGCTTGGGTCCAGGCTATCTGAATTATCGCATCTTTCTACATGAGCCTCCCCACTTTTCAGATCTTCAGGGCCATTCCCATTACTTTTACAGAGATGTCTGCTTATGACTTAAGACCCTTCTAGTGGCTCTTCCAGTCTACATAACTTCTTTCTAGAGAAGGCTACACTGACAACCCCTCTCCTGTCCTTCTGCTGACAAACAAAGGCTTTTCTCTTCAGGTAAGCTTTTGGCCACTAATCAGCTGAAATAGGGACTACCTTTTCTTTAAAATTCATGTCTCATGTGCATCTCTCTCTCTGCCTCTCTCTTTTGTATTCAAGTTTAACCATTATTTATTAGTACTGGAAGTTTCACTGAATTTTTAAAATCTGGGAAAAAAAGTGATATAAATTAAAATAAATAAAGCTTTCCGTGATGGTTGCAACAGTTAGGTTTAGGGTAATCACTTGTGTAAATCCCTAAATATGTTTAAATGACCTCTGAAAATAATATGCTTAGGAACTCTTTTGTTTGTCTTTCCACTTGCAAAATAACTTTCTGAATGTTAACAGTTTCAGAAAAGAATTAGTGCCAAAAATCTAATGGGCAAAGGATGTAAGTTTGTTCTCACAACATGCTACAGGAATTTCTGTTTGCATGAAAATTTTACAAATTTGCTCTCAATATGCTAAGTATTAAATCAATACCCTCTCAGTAGCAACTGTTGATTCTTGTTTGAACTTTTGAAGAGTACCCATCAACAGACCAAATATACGCCGATTCCTGACAGAAGAGAGGGAGAATGTATGATTAGAGCACATATTTTTATAAGTAGTTTATTATATCTACATAAACCATATTCAAACTATTGCAAGGGGACTAATTAGTTAATATTCACAAAAGTTGTTTAAAAAGCAATACAGGTGATATAAATATACTGTATACAGCAAATGAGAGAACAGGTGATAAAGCCAGTTGATTGATGTTTTAACACAAAGTGTTAAATTCTATTTATTTATTTATTTATTGTATTTATACCCAGCCTATCTAGTCGAATGATCACTCTAGGCGGCTTCCAACATACACAACACAACATATAAAATATAACATATTTATACATCAATATGCAGGTTATTCAAGATGAGAAGAAAAAGAGAAAAAAAAAAACAGGAAAAAAGAAAAAGAAACGGGTATTAACTGGAGGGAAGGCCTGCGTAAACATCCAAGTTTCTACAAAGTTATTTCTGGCCAAACATCTTGGTTTAGATCAAATATATCCTGTGTACAGAAGAGTTTCTTTCAACAGCAAACTTTTGATCTCATGGAGGTTTCCCACTAGCTGAAGAGGATAGGGAGGTAACCTTTGCTAGTTCTCTGTCCTCAAAAGCCCTCAATATCTAAACCTGCTCTAAAGGGGCAAGGGGTTCTTGAGAACAGTGGGCAAAGTGGGATGAGGAAGGGGTTGATGAATAGGTGAAAAATGTTCCCTTTTTCTGCCAATGGAAAGCAGAATTCATTTAGAGATGCCCCCCAAGGCACAATTTCTAGACTCAACCCACTGAACAAAAGTTAGCTTTTAAAGTCTACAACATAAACAGTATACAAATAGCATTTTCAGAGTTCCAGAGCTGTCCCTTCCGTAAGTGAGCCAGAAAACCCCAAACTAGAAGAGCATTCTCTACCTTTATGTTGCTTCCATGTCACTTCTTCACATAGCACAAAAAGCATCCTACTGCATTGTGAGAGGCACAAGGATGCCCTTAAACTCACAAAGGTGCAAGGAAGGTGAGTTCTGACCCTAACTGGGAATGCATGGAGGCAGCTTCCGTTGGATCTCACTTCACCATACCCCGTACCTCTGTGAGGTACAGTGGGGTCTTGACTTGAGACCTTAATCCGTATTGGAAGGCGGTTCTCAAGTCAAAAAGTCTGTAAGTCAAGTCTCCATTGACCTACAGTGCATTGAAAACCGATTAATCCCGTAACAGGCCGTTTTTGTTCCATTTTGTTTTTTTTCTGGTCTGTAAGTCAAATCTCAGTCTGCAAGTCAAACCTAAATTTTGCGGCCAGAGAAGTATGTAACTCAAAAAGTCTGTAAGTCAAGCCGTCTGTAAGTCAAGGGTCCACTGTACAGGGAATGGTTACAACTCCCACAATGCAGCAGAGTGCTTCTCTCACCATCTGAAGAAACAAAGGTGTGGTAATGGCATGAAGGTAGTAGAGAAGGCTGCTCTAACTCCCTCTGTTTTGGAAGCTTTAACTCCCATAATTCTGCCTGGAGGATTCTGGTGAAATTATGGGACTAAAGTCTTGGAATTCAGAAAGTCCCATCTCTAAAATTATGCGATTTGCACAGAAGATTCTCTAAAGCTGAAAAAGAAACCTTTTCATTTACAGTGGGGTCTTGACTTGCGAACTTAATCCGTATTGGAAGGTGGTTCGCAAGTCAAAACGTTCGTAGGTCAAAATCTGCATTCCCATAGTAATGCATTGAAAACCATTGTAATCCGTATCTGCTCTGTACCGTCCATAGAAAGTAATGGGAAGCTGCTGTTCCGCCTTCTGCCACTAGAGGGGGATATTTTGTAATCCCAGGAAGGCGAAACAGGCAGCCCAGCCATTTCCTCCAAGCTCCGGGGGAATGGGCCGGGTGGAGATGGGAGCAGCAGCAGCACACGGTGCCCGGCCATCAAGGCTCCCCACGGCGCTCCCTCCCCGCCCGGCCTCCGTTTACAGCCCCAGCCCAGGAAGGTAGAACAGGCAGCCGGCCCCCGCGGCGCTCCCTCCCTCCCCGCCCAGCCTCCGTTTACAGCCCCAGCCGGCTTCCCTTCATTCAGGCAGCCATCGCCCACCCAACCGCGCCGCACTCGCCCTCCTCGCTCTCCTTCCCCAGCCCCTGTTCCCATCACCCACCGCCCGCGCCCGCCTTGTTCCCCGGCGTGGAGCCCTCCCAGTGCCAGTGCCATCCCTGCGAACTTGCTCCCACCCTCCCGCGCGGGCTCACCAGGGCGCTGGGAGGCTCCTCTGTCCTCGCCGCTGCCTTTTGCCACCGCCGCCGGAGCTCGGCTCAGCGGGGCCCACCCAGGGCGGCCGGAAAGCCCCGAGGTGCCCAATCCCGGATCAGGAGCAGCGCCGCCGCCTCTCGCCGCGCCGCCACCACCCGGCTCCAGGTGCTTTCCCGCTTTTTTTTTTAAACTTTTGGGTTCGTACCTCAATTCTCCGTCCGCAAGTCAAAATGGATTTTTGCGGACGGAGAAGTACGTAACTCAAAAAGTTCGTACCTCGGGCCGTTCGTAACTCAAGACCCCACTGTATTTAATAGTTTTGATCTTAGTATTTAGAATGGAAAGTAGATTTAAACTTGAATTATATTAAGCATCTTAAAATGCAGACTGGATTTAACAGTAAAGCATCAACACAAAATTTATGGGTATTCATAAAACTGAATCCATTATCTTAAAGCATCCAAAGTCAGCATTTAAGTATGCCAAGTTAGATAGCTTTGCTGCATAAAATTGAACTTACAAGGAAAACAGGTTTTCTAAGCAAAACAGAAGATGCACAGCACAAAAGCTGACATGGCTTCTTGTGGCTGTAGGTATCAGGAGCCAAAAACCACAAATTCTTCAGACTTTTCAAACTTCCATTTTGTAAGAGGATAATTCAAGACTACCTGAATGACTGCAAACTAGTTTATACCATGTGGTCATTTAAGCTTTGTACTTTGCTTCTTTTATTGATTTGCTCATTTGTATCTCACCTTTCCCCTTATAAGTCCCCTAACTGAAAGCAATGGTCCAAGATTATCCAATAGGTTTTGTGGCTCAGTGAGGATTAAAATTCGAAAATGTTCAACTGCAGAAATCCAATCTCAAGTGATGACTATTTTTGTTTTTAACAAAACAGAAGTTTCCGGTAAGTGAGGCTAAAATGTCTCCCAGCAGAGACTGACAAAGAAACATTTATATGGCTGAATAGTAAATTTTGTTTCGAGTCTTTTCATGGACACACAAATTCATAATTTTTAAAAATAAGATTTGCCTTCTGTTTGCATTTTTACCTTACAGGAATACTTATGAAGTCTGAAATTAGTGTGTCAGTTTTGTAACTGAAGTCTTATTTTGACTTGTGCACAAAATGACAATTCAACTTTGCAAAGAAATATAAAAGAAAAGAATTAACTAGCTGTAGAATTAGGTTTACCACTTTCAAATCTTACAAACAGCAACTTCTCATTAAGTTGCCTGGTGCAATACATACATTGAAAAAACAGGCTGGGACTATATGAAATATATGATATCTGGAAGTTGAATCATGGCAAGTAGACTTCTTTCTTCTTAAACTTTCTTCTTTCTTCTTAGGTTGAAACATTTCACTACTCATCTAAGTTTCTTCTTCAGACTAAACAAGCTACTTTGATGAATAGAGATGCATTTCAACCTCAGAAGAAAGAAGTCCAGTTGCAATGACTCAACTTTCAGATAACCTCATCTGGATGACTGAGAATCTTCACAGAAACATGTGATAGTACAGTGGTGCCTCGCTTAGCGATTGCCTCGTTTAACAATGTATTCGCTTAGCGATGAGGTTTTTGGAGCGATTTTGTGCCCCGTTTAGCGATGTTCCCTATGGGGAAATTTCGCATAGCAATGTTCGGGACCTTGCCTCGCTTAGCGATGACATTTTTATGTCCCGTTTCGCTTAGCAATGTTGCGTTTTCGCTATTTTTAAAGTGTCTTAAAATGTTCAAAAACGGTTTTAAATGCTTGGGATCATTAGTGCACCTTGCAAAACCTTTGCAAACTTAATTTGCCTTTGTTCTGAGTCTTCGTTAATTTTTGGTGAATTCCCCCCCCACTGGAAAGCATTGAACTGTCGGTTTGACAGCTGTCAAACCTGCAGTACAATGCTTTCCAATGGGGGGGGGGAATTCACCAAAAATTAACGAAGACTCAGAACAAAGCCAAAATAAGTTTGCAAAGGTTTTAAAAGGTGCATTAACGATCCCAAGCATTTAAAACCGTTTTTGAACCTTTTAAGACACACTTAAAATTGCAAAAACAGACATCGCAAAACCATTGGAATGTACTGAATAGGCTTCAATGCATTCCAATGGGGGAAACATTGTATCGCTTAGCAATGTTTCATATGGGGATTTTCGCTTAAGGACGGTAATCCGTTCCCATTGGAACGGATTAACCGGTTTTCAATGCATTCCTATGGGAAATGGTGTTTCGCTTAGCGATGTTTTCCCATAGCGATGTTTTTTTGGGAACCAATTAACTTCGTTAAGAGAAGCACCACTGTACTGCTGAACAAACTTGAATAGCACAAAGCAACTGCCAGCCTCTCCTCCCAAACCCACTTCAAAAGAAACTTTGTTGTTGTGTTTGGACTTTGAACATCTTCTGTCACATTAAAGAAAGTACCTTTGTTTCCCCTTTTCATCCATATTTTGATCCTGAATAAGGTCTCGGCGTGTTCGCTCTTTGGAGGTAGCAACAACAGAAGATTGCAACGCAGGCTACAAGAAATCAAAGATATGTTATTAGACACTTCTCCATATTTTGGTCAACCCCAACCCGACATTTCCAGGTATATTTTACTTTTTTAACATCATCATCCTCTGCGTCGCTTTCATGGCGTGATTCTCTTCTTGTCCGACGTTCCCCTGCCAATCTGCATTTAGGACAAATTGTCAAAAGTGAGTATTTTACACTGGAGGTATACTGACAATTTACAATCAACTATTTCCCGTCTCTTGGACACCTGAAAATATTGTAGTTCAAACTCTATTTTAACCCCATGTATTTATTAAAGCAGACATCTGTGTCAAGTTTTTCCCTAGAGTTTGATGATTCCCTTGGGAGGCACAGCTGCTGCTGCTTAGCAGTTATTTCTGACTGCTGCAGCTACTTGTAAGCTGTACTGCTTAGTGGTTGTTGTAGGTTTTTCATGAAGAGGCCAGCCACAAAGACTGGCGAAACGTTAGGAAGAACAACCTTCAGAACACAGTCAAAGAGCCCGAAAAACGCACAACAACCATTAGATCCCGGCCGTGAAAGGCTTCGCAAATGTACTGCTTAGTATAGCTTCACAACTTTTGGGAGCAGCAGCAAAAGTTCATGGCAACTAATAGATCCTAGTATTACCTAACTACAGTTTCCATCTTTAAATACTTGCATTAGCCAAACTGGGAAAGGCTTATCAATCAAGTGCAGCCCAAGCACACACTATGTGTAGTAACCATAGCAAAAGCCAGTGTTTCAAAATGTGCAGCCCAAACCCATAGTAATTTTTAAATTTAGTAGACCAACTCCTCTGAACCTGTTGTTCAACAGATAAAACAATGCTCCCCTACCAGTTTCCCAAAGAAATAAGAATCAACACCCAAGTTTTTTAATGTACATAACTGCACAAAAAGAAAAGGAATGTAAATATGCCAGTGTACAGCATATACAAATCAAAATATTCCATAATGGATGAATGACTACAAGTATGCAGTCCTGCATTAGTACAATTATATAGTAATTACTTAAAGTATGGAGTAATTGCAAACTATTAATTACATGAAATTATGAACTATGTAATAGTGGATGAAAAAGGCATTTTGTTCTTCAATTTAAATCACTTTCATTTTCTGCCCACCTATTGGTTGCCCCTTCCAGATCCCTCTGTTTGGCTGGGGGTCCTCCTCCGCTATCCGAGAATCCACGCCTAAAACATAACAGCAGATTGAATCAGTGTTCTCGAAGCAGGTTATTAAGCAGAAGAATCCATGGGCAGAATTCTTTTCATCTGCACTGCTCACTCAACTGTCTGTTGTGGAACCTGTACAAATTTCGCCTCTGGAACAACCTTCCTCCAGAGATTCGTGAGGCCCCGTCGCTGGGTATTTTTAAGACCCATCTCAAAATTTGGATGTTCGAGCAGGCTTTCCCTCCAGGTAACACCTAACGTTTTCTTCTTTAATTTATTTTTTGTTATATTGCCATCTTGAAAATATGTCTACTGCTTATTGTTGGCTGCTTATTGTTATTGTGTATAGTATATTGTTTTTTTGTTATATGTACATTTTATTGTGTTTATATGTCTGGAAGCCGCCTAGCGTGGTCATTTTGAACAGATAGGCGGGGTATAAATAAAATAAAAAAATAAATTTCTAAAATACACTACCTCCTAGTACAAATAAAAACCTGCTCATATCAACAGGGCATGCCCTGAACAAAGATTTCGCTTTACAAGTAGCAAGCTTTAGATCAGCTATGCAATTTGCCATTAATCTGAAATGAGAAGTTCTCTGCCTTGAAGCACTAACTAGAGAAACAACTGCATCTAATAGGCATAGAACTGTATGTGTGGCATCCATAGCAAAAGCCAGTGTTTCAAATAATTAAGTACTATTAAAGCACACAACTCTTGTCTAGATTTATGGCCTAAAGATCTTTATTGCCTAGCTAAAAAAATATATATTAAAAGCCATCTGCATTGTACTTAGTAGTTATATAGTTAACTCTATTTTCACTGCTACTTCTAAGATGAATGAAGCATCTAGGGTTGATTTATGGTGGTGAAGGTAGCTGCACTACACTGGTATGTACTATGTGTGTCAAGATCCTGTAACTAATATAGGCCACTATTAATAGTAGCTTTTAACACTGTAAAGTCATTTGTTGAGTTATATGATACCACCAGCGCAAAAGCTTGCTCCTTGTTTAATAATACTGCACTAAGAGAATAACTTGTTAGGATTAGAACTTTAAATCAAGAAGTATTAAGTAACCTGACAATCTCCAGAACTACTGCTGCCTCTGTGCAAGCAAAAGCAAAAATGAGCAGTGTTCCAACCTAGTTGCCTATATTATGGCCATTAACAATGGATTATAAGTGACCCTGAATGGCAAACTACACACTTCCTCTGGCACTTGCTGGATTCCATGTAGACTTATGTGGAAACCTCACAGCAACTGTAGCCCTGCAAACATGGGTTGACACTGTACAATTTTTGCATGACTTCTCAAGGATATAATCCATGGGACTCTTGTCATATTTCCTTTCTTCCCATCCACAGCCTACAGATTCTTACGATGTTATACCAAAACAAAGATACACCACACAATCATAGGAATCTGGCATC